>NC_135226.1:21670250-21884481 GCF_052324685.1 Brachyhypopomus gauderio
CTGTTCCTGCACAGCAACCTTAGATTTTATTTTGTGTTGTACTGACGTTTTTTCAGAGGCGCATTGAAAAATAAAGTGCTCTATAGGAATACTTTCGATTTGTGTGATTTTTCACGGGCACGGGTGGGTAACGGGTAGAATATTAACGGGTCCGGGCGGGTACGGATTTAACTTTGAAATAGCCACGGGTTCGCGTGCGGGTGGGTGCTGTACTCTGCGGATATGGGTGGGTACGGGTCTCAAAAATCGGACCCGTACAGGACTCTACTACACACTACCCCTCACACCAACCCCTCACACCACACACTACCCCTCACACCAACCCCGCACACCACACACTACCCCTCACACTACACACTACCCCTCACACTACACACTACCCCACACACTACCCCTCACACCACACACTACCCCTCACACCAACCCTTCACACCACACACTACTCCTCACACCACACACTACCCCTCACACTACACACTACCCCACACACTACCCCTCACACTACCCCTCACACTACACACTACCCCTCACACTACACACTACCCCTCACACTACACACTACCCCTCACACCACACACTACCCCTCACACTACCTCTCACATTACACACTACCCCTCACACCACACACTACCCCTCACACCAACCCTTCACACCACACACTACCCCTCACACCTACCCCTCACACCACACACTACCCCTCACACTACCCCTCACACCACACACTACCCCTCACACCTACCCCTCACACCACACACTACCCCTCACACCAACCCTTCACACCACACACTACCCCTCACACTACACACTACCCCTCACACCACACACTACCCCTCACACCACACACTACCCCTCACACTACACACTACCCCTCACACCACACACTACCCCTCACACCAACCCTTCACACCACACACTACCCCTCACACTACACACTACCCCTCACACCACACACTACACCTCACACCACACACTACCCCTCACACACTACCCCTCACACCACACACTACCCCTCACATTATACACTACCCCACACTACACACACTACCCCACACTACACACACTACCCCTCACACCACACACTACCCCTCACACTACCTCTCACACTATACACTACCCCTCACACCACACACTACCTCTCACACCACACACTACCTCTCACACTATACACTACCCCTCACACCACACACTACCCCTCACACTACACACTACTTCTCACACCACACACCTGCCCTCACACTATACACTACCCCTCACACAGGCTAACTATGGCCTTTGGCATGTAAGGAACTACAGCGCGTGTGGTGTCCCTGAACCAGTTCCATAATCTCCAGACTGACCACACACACATCTGCTGTTTTGACATTCATCAGACCAGAGCCCTGCTGAGAGGCGGAAGAGCGGTCTAAAGACGGCCCGATCTCTCCCGTGACTGAGCACAGACTCATACACACACTCCCTCATGGCCAGAGACAGTTCATCCAGAACAAACTACAGAATGCGAGGGAGAGGAGCCACGTCACTCACTGGAGAGGACACTGGTTTAATATTTCAGCTCCTGAAGCAGATCTCATTGGTGTTTGGGTCTCTGAATGGCTACACCTGATATCCCTCACATTACTAACTACCACTCACACTATCCCTCACACTACCCCTTACACTACTAACTACCCCTCACACTACACAATACCCCTCACACTACTAACTACCACTCACACTACTAACTACCATTTACATTTACGGCATTTACCATTCACACTATCCCTCACACTACCCCTTACACTACTAACTACCCCTCATACTACACACTACCCCTCACACCACACACTACCCCTCACACCACACACTACCCCTCACACCAACCCCTCACACCACACACTACCCCTCACACCACACACTACCCCTCACACTACCTGACTACTCTCTTTTACATCTCTCTGTGCTCTGCTCACTGCGAGTACTTATTTGCGTGGGAGATTTTCCGCACTGAAGGAGTATGGACAGACCAGAGTCAATTTCTCACTCTTTCTCTCACCTCCCCAGTTCTCTCTCTCTCTCTCTCTCTCTCTCTCTCTCTCTCTCTCTCTCTCCCTCTCTCTGTGGAGCCTAGTCTGCAGTGTTTATATGCCTGCTGTGAAATTTCTTGAGCAGCAGGACAGAAGCTCCGTTATCAAAACAAAGACCCACACATGTCTCAGTGTCTCTGAAGAGCAGGAATATGGCTGCTGGCTGCGTTCACTGCTGCTGGGTGTCCCTGGAGCCCAACACGGACAGCCTGTGTGATCATGTGCCCTGTCCTTGAATGCCCCGCCCTCACGTGCACTGCCCTCACGTGCACTGATGTGTAAAGCCGCCCCGTGAACAGACGTTCTCTCTGGATTGTGCTGGCAGCTAGTATATAGTCGTTTATCCTGAACTGGAGAACCCAGAGAACCCAGAATCCCAGCTATTTCCTTCCATTAATCCCTGAGAGCCAGAGCTTACCTTGCAAACAAGGACACACTACGTTAACATAGCTCATGGAAAAGCAGTGAATTATCTGCATGTTGAACTCACACCTGAGAACTTGTAAAAACACTGATTCACACCCCATTTGTAAAAACACAGATTCAAACCTCACTTGTAAAAACACAGATTCAAACCTCACTTGTAAAAACACCGATTCACACTCGACTTGTAAAGACAGATTTAAACCCCACTTGTAAAAACACCAGAAACACCAGTGCAGAAACGCACTGCAGCCTGTGTGAACACACCCACAGTGTGCTGCGGGTAATTCTGTCTCTGATAACGGGGGGGGTCAGTGTGAACTGGATCAGGTGGTGTTTGCATGAAGTAATGTACGTTGTGGGGGTCTAATGGGTAACGGGGAGCTCGTTAAGACAGGCTGTCTGCTGCTGTGTGTCCCAGTGCACCCCAAGATCGTCACTCAGCCCAAGGACCAGGTCTCTGCCCAGGGGCGGGCCGTCACCTTCTACTGCGGCACCAAGGGCAACCCCCCTCCAGCGGTGTTCTGGCAGAAAGAAGGGACCCAGGTGAGCACCCAGCTAGCACACTCCCCGTGTGTCTGCCACACGGCCCACTCAGCAAGGCTCGTGTCTCGGCAGCCCACGCTTGCCCCTGATTAAGTATTGTGTGTGTTACCAACGCCTCTTTATTCAGAGCTCTTCATTTAAATCCGATTCATTTGTGTCTCGCCGTGTTTATCAGAGAATCATTAGCTCCTTCTAAGCTTGAGAGCAAAACAGAGCACTGGAATTGAAATAAGGATAGAGACCCCCTCCCCAGACACACACACACACACACACACACACACACACACACACACCCCCATCAGCAGCAGTGATGATTAGCTGCAACACACTGATTAAGCCACAGAAGTGAGTGACAGCACCAGACCGCTTCAGCTCCACTCAGAGATGAAGAGCAGATCTGAGCCCTGAATGTCCTGATGACAGAGTGACGGGGAGGAAGGAGCTGGAGAAACCAGGAGCACGTGGAGAGGAGGGAGGAGAGGAGAGGGAGATGGAGGGATAGAGATTGGGAAAGGGATAGAGACAGGAGAGAGGGAGAAAGAGAGGAAAGAAGGATAGAGACAGGAGAGAGAGACAGGGAGAGAGGAGAGAGAGATAGGAAGAAAGGAGAGGGAGAGAGAGAAAGGGAGAGAGAGAGAGAGAGAGAGAGAGAGAGAGAGGAGAGGAGAGGCTTTATAGGTCACCACGTGTCCCATCTCCTCCTTTAGACCCATACAATTGTTGGTGTGGAACTTGATGTCATTCCATTAACACACAGGCAGACTGTGTTAGTGATGGCAGGTCCACACTCAACCTCACGACACTAAAACCAAGCAGACAGTGACCCAGGGAGCCAAAGACACTCCACACCAGGAAACAGAATTAAGACCAAGCATGGGCAACATATTCTGGAAAGGGTCATGTAGTAAACAACATACAGCTCCAAGCAAAAATGAGGGGGAGGTGTGTGTGTGTGTGTGTGTGTGTGTGTGTGTGTGTGTGTGTGTGTGTGTGTGTGTGTGTGTGTGTGTGTGTGTGTGTGTGTGTGTGTGTGTGTGTGTGCACCAGCTGACTACAATCAGTGCTCCAGGTATCTCTGTATGAAGGGTACACACAGCTGGGCAGGCAGTTTGATAATCATCCTGCTAACTAGCCTGCTAATCAGCTTGGCAGTCCTGAAGTCCTGAAGCACCATATTAACTCAAGACTCCCAGATTTTACAAGCAGCACCAAAACTGGAGCTTTATTTCAATATCAATATTCAAAAATAAATTAATTTGGCAATTATTCATCAAAATATATTTAGAATCTCTGTTGTTTAATATTCAGTAAGGGGATATTGCATGTCAAATCCACCTGACATCTAAGCATCAATATATCATTAATCTGGATCAGCTTAAGCTTGACAATGTTGGCACCTCCTCTTGCTCTGAGTCTCTGGCTTCTGGAGGTCTCTGGAGATCTCTGGAGGTCTCTGGAGGTCTCTGAGTCTCTGGAGATCTCTGGAGGTCTCTGAGTCTCTGGAGGTCTCTGGAGATCTCTGGGTTTGGCATTTGTTGTCTTGGTCCTGGACTTGACTCCAGTTCTGCTACATGTTGTGTAGATGCTGTTATTCCCGGGACAGCCTCCCTCTCAAGCTGGACGTTACTCTGTGTCCATGAGCGGGGAGCTGACCATCACGGACGTCCACAGAGAAGACGCTGGCTACTACGTGTGCCAGGCCATCAGCGTGGCTGGCAGTGCCATCTCCAAAGCTCTGCTGCAGGTGGACACTGGTACGCAATCATTCACCATCCAGTGTAATATCATTATGAACAGAGCATCACAAATTATTCAGATACCTTGTGCATAATTGATGCTAGCCGTTCCACACCTTAGGCGACCATCGATCATCCGCTTGGTCTTGGCTTGTGCAGAGGGTCACAGGCTCCCTCACCTCATAACCACCTCCATCTCCTCTGCTACAGTACAAAAATGGCGTGATGTTTCTCTTTTGGCCACTGTCAGTCCAAAAGCATGAGACAAACGTGTTCATGCGATGCCTTCTGACCACAGAGATCCTGTGAACCGACCCGCTTTGTTGTGTGTGCCGCAGGCCCCGGGGACCTGGTGCCCCCGATCATCCGGCAGGGTGCGGCCAACCAGACTCTGGCCGCCGGCTCAAGCGCCAGGCTCCAGTGCCAGGCGGCGGGCAGCCCTGCGCCCAGCATCAGGTGGGCGAAGGACGGGCGAGACCTCCCGGGCGACGGTGCCCGCCTCAGCCTCATGGACAACGGCACTTTGCACATCGACGCTTTGCAGGTAGCTGGACGTACGAATGTTCCGTTGTTGACTTTCATTAGCGGCGAAGAAATCGAAAGCACTTTGGACGGATCGGGCCCTCGCGGAACATTCCAGACTGAGTGAGACGTGCACAGAAACGTGTGGGGTTAATGGCCACAGCTTGAAGGCTTTCATTTGCTGTGACTCGCATGCAGCTAAGGGAGAGAAACACGTATACTTTCCTATTTATATGGAATTAAAATAATATTCTATTTTAATTATGATGCAGTTTATTTTTTGCCATTTTTAAACATGATTATTTTAAACAATTTTTTAAATCTATTTTGCAAACCTTCTGCACATTGAGAAGTTCTGTTTTGGCTTATAACCTCTTTTTAAAAAAAGGATCTTTTGGTCCAATAGATTTTCTATCATTTATGCAAGGATGTCAAAAGAACCATCATTGGAATGCTGTGTGCATGAACACAGTCCAGCATGAATTTGCATGCTTGTGAACTGGGTTAAACTATCAAAACTGATTTACCATTTGTTGATGCCTTTTTACTGAAACTCAACGTTTATATTTTTTTTTCAGGAGAGAACTTTGCAGTGAAGGTTATGATTACATTTACTACCATGATTCCCATGAGATTACAATTTCTCTTTTCTCTTTCTGTGCCTCTTCTCCATAAAGTAGCTTTAATCAAATCTTTATTTAATAAACACATAAAGATCATAATAATTCATTTGTCTAAAAACATAAATTATGGCTTTGACAAATTATGCATTTGAGTTTTCCCCTTAAATCTCTTGCTGCCCTGAAGTATGTATAGGTTTTCTCATTAACGCAGACACTTACTGAGTATAATTAATGACTAGAAACTGCCTCCCCCCACCACAGTAAAGTTCACCCCCCCAACCATAACAGTAAGGTTCACCTGCACTGGGAAGCTCTCTGCGAAGCGTGCTTCACGCCCAGTACGTCAGAACAGACGCCGATCTGTCAGACGATAATAGCGGCCAAGACGGGAGATACATTAGCCTCTCTAAGACTTCAGACAGCAAAAGACGCCTTTTTCCAGAAGGGAACTGAAATGTTTCATTCACCACTGCACCGCAGAGCTGCTTTGAATTGTAAAGTGCCCCCGCCACAACCAGCCACGCGTCCTTCAACGCTTTGCGCGTCCTTTCAAAGATTGCGTGACCTTTTACGAGCCGCTTCAAATTAATACGACATGTTTTGAGCATTTTATCTTTTTCACACATGGTATGTGCAGATTATGGTTGTGCTGGCTTTCTCATTCAGCTCATTAGTTGGAATATGCATCGCATGTCTCCCATGAACACGTGACGTCATGTGTAGGCACATTCACGTGGTCTTGTTTGCTCATTTAATGAAGACTTAATTTTGTATATTTCGTATATATCACGCCATGATTGCATGCCAGATTTAGTTGTTTTTTGTTTGTTGTTTTGGTGTATGCCATCGTGACCTCTAGCTCCCCGGGCACCCGCCACAGCGGTTGAAACATCCCGTTTGATCCGCACCAGATGGGGAGGAGTGTCATTTGCAATTATCTCTGTCCTCTCATATCCATAAAGAGAGACCCGTTTTACCTTCTCTGTTGCTAGGAGACCGACTCGGGGACGTACACCTGCGTGGCCTCCAGTTTGGCGGGCGAGACCAGTTGGAGCAGCACAGTGAGCGTGAGAGGTGAGCGAGCAAACGCCCCCTTTACCCCCCACACCGCCTCCCCGACACACCCACCGGGCCTGCTGCGGGGTGCCCTGACCCGGTCGCGTGTGTGTGTCCGTAGCCGCGGGGACGCCCTCTCTCCCGCCGGCCTCCCTGGCCCTGCAGCTGCCCGGACCGCCCCAGAAGCCCGTGGTGACGGACGTGACCCAGGACAGCGTCACTCTGACCTGGCAGCCCAACCAGCACGAGGGGGGCACTGCCGTCACCTCCTACGTTATTGAGGCTTTCAGGTAAAAGGCACTTAAGTGTTGGTGTTAAATGTTAAGTGTCGTTTTCATGCACATTGAAGCAGGGCTTAATTTGAGCTGGATCCTGCCGGAACAGGATCCATGAACTCTTTCATTTTGAAGGGTGCGTTCCGGGAACTGTCTGCCTCGATCCGGTATCTTTCAAGCCTACTAATTATAAGTTATGAAGAAATCTGTCTGCGTTAAACCAATTAATTGAACAAACAATTCTATAAAAGACACTTTTAAACACAAGATCCACATTCAGGCTTCCTAAATCACATAAGAGCTCTCCCTTTTAGCAATGCCTTTCCGCGTCTCCCCTATAAAGCTAGTTATACTTTCACTAATGACTGTAGCGTGCGACTCCGCACACCTCGCGCGAACCTCCACGAACGGCAGAAGCGTTTATACTTGCCTCGTCACATTCTATGCAGTGTTTTCCGTAACGATATGTGGTAGTATAAAGAAACACCCCTCAAACACAGGGGAAGGAACATTTACCTGACGAATTTTAATGTTGCTTTGTGTTTCAGATTTGAAAAGTGCTAGCTTTAGGCTAAAGTACTTGAAAATGCACTTAAAATGCACTTCTGCACTTAAAACACTTATAAAACACACGTAAATCATTTAAAAGTAATTTATATATACGAATTGGCTTGTTATTTTGACATTTGTGCGCCTAAGCGTTCGATCCGGTGACATTGTTGGCCTCAGTGACCCCGAGTCTCATGCCGCTGTTTGCGTTCCGGCATCATTTGATTTACAAATTAAGCACTGCATTGAAGCTTTCTTAAGCCAAGGTCTTTAGTCTTGAATAAACTAAAGCGGAAGTGCTAATGGTCTGTCTGAAAGGGTTTTAAACCTGAAGGATCACAATATAGTGTTTTAACTGATTAGCACACTGGTTAACACACCCTAAATGATTGCGCCCTGATTTAACACACCGTGATATAATACACCCTGATATTGAACAAAAATAACTTTACCCAATTACCCAATCCTTCATGAGCAGGAAGTACATACATTCCTCTAAGACTTTAAAAACTTTTCTCCAACGCAGAAACATTTCAGGAACGTATTCAATAACTCCAGAGCATTGCAGTCTTTGTTGCTACGGAGACCGGGCTACGTTTGGGTTCTGCTGGAGTTGTGATTTTCGCTACACGCGCCAGTGCAGGCTGGTGTTACTTCACAGACATTTTACAACGAGCCAGTACTGTGATGATGACTTACTAGTCTTCTGTGTATCTGTTCTCTGACATTACAAAAATATTTTAGATCCAACATTTCAATGGTAACTGTTAAACTTTGCCATTGACTGCTAATTTAAGAGAAACACCTAAGACACTCCTGAAATGTTGTGCCATTACTGGATAGTTTCCAGAAAATGCCAGAAAACTCAAAAAAACAAAAAACTGGGATTTACTGAGCTCAGTCTGACCTTGATAAACACAGAAAACAACACAGACCACAGACCCCAGAATACAGAACACGGGTCCGAATGTCATCATGCACAGCTAATGTATTTAGCAGCAGCTCAACCAGTTGCTGAACATGACATCATCTCCTTTTGCCTTTTCCGTACTGAGGAAGAAGAGCTTCTCCTATTTGTTCGATCGTGTAAGTCTTCTCCACTCTACCACATCCATCACGGTGGCCTGTATTGTCAGAAGGTTTCGTTAGTGTGATGGTTGATGGAGAAGCTGCAGTCACGGGCCCGTCAGTGCTAATGGAGGCCCAGACTAAAGTGGGAGGTGTTTGTGGGAGCCGTGGGTAGGCCAGCCAGCCGTCACGGACCTTTGCCCCAGGCCAGACTGGTGGAGGGCAGCCCGGCACGGGACTATTGGTGCAGACAGGGGAGCAGAGGCCGTCATTTAGCTCTGCTCAGTCAACGTAGCAAAGAGGAGCTCTGGTTTGTTAGCATTAGCTTCCTCTGCTCAGTGTGTGCAGCCTCTGTGGATAATGCTAACCTTGTCAACAAAAGAACCCGATTGTCTCTGATGTCCTTCACACACTCCCAGTGTGTGTGTGTGTGTGTGTGTGTGTGTGTGTGTGTGTGTGTGTGTGTGTGTGTGTGTGTGTGTGTGTGTTTCAGCATTTTTAGACACCAGTGGCCAATCTGGACTTTAAAATTTTTTTATAGTTGGTCATGTGGAACAGTTTTTTGAACCCACATCAGAATTTCATCAGTAGTGAAAGAAATAAACACACATAGGCCTTGTGTGACATTGCCATGATGGAGGGTGGGGGCCGTGATAGAGGCAGTGGTGAAAGTGACAGTATTTAAATAAACATACAAAACAAGATGTAGAAACGCATCTCTAAGGACGTGGAATCAAGCTCGACAGGCGTGCAAGACGAGTCGTGTTCCGAAGACTCGTAAAGTGCCTGGAGCTTTTAGGAGGAGCAGACTACACGTGAAGCGTGGGAGAGGAGGGAGAAGAGGAAGAGGAAGGCAGTAATTAATAAAGCAGTGATGGAAGGAGGATGTGGTCCCGGCGTGATTGGTGCTGCTGTGAGCGGAGCTCTGACAGCACGCCAGCCGCCCCGTGACACTTCAACAATAACTTGGGGGAGAAAAAGCTTTAAAATCCATTAGCAAATTGACATTGTGCCGCGGCGAGGGGGTTCGGCGTTTGTTGTGTGTCTCCACAGGTAATTGAAGAGCGGCAGCTCAGGCACTTGAGTCCATCTTCATCACATCATCACATCATCACAGTGATGATCCCGTGTTTTGTGCAGTCAGTCCGTGGGCAGCACGTGGCAGACGGTGGCTGAGCAGGTGAAGCAGGAGAAACACACGGCGCTGGGCCTGTTCCCCAACACCGTGTACCTCTTCATCGTCCGTGCGGCCAACTCCTACGGCCTGAGTGACCCCAGCCCCATATCGGAGCCTGTCAGAACACGCGGTGCGTCTGAACGTTGACCAAAGTGCATCATTTGTGTTTTCCCAGCCTCAAGATTGTGTGTGTAACCTTAAGCGTGTGTGTGTGTGTGTGTGTGTGTGTGTGTGTGTGTGTGTCTTTTAGATGGTGGTCTTGGAGGTGCAGCCGTCGATCACAGGCGTGTGCAGGCAGATTTAGCCCAGGTCATAGTGCAACTGCACCCTCCAGAAGTTCTCTCTCTCTCCAGCGTTCAGATCTCGTGGACCGTGAGAATCGCACCTTCATCATCTGCATCATCACCATATTTCCCAAAGCCTTGTTCCTAAAGGAGCATCAGCCCAGCGCACGCTGTGTTCTTTCAGGTCACGCATGAGCCAGACTACATAGAGGGCTACCGACTGCTGTACAGGCCAGTGGGCGGAGCCTGGCTGGCTCAGGACATAAAGGCGGGGCCTGAGCACATGGCAGTCCTATCAGAGCTGCGCAGCGGTGCGGAGTACGAGCTGAAACTACGGCCGTACTTCCGAGAGTTCCAGGGCTCCGACAGTGAGCTGGCAGTTCTGAACATGCCACAGGACGGTGAGTCTGGCCCCGATGTTCTCGCACGTGCCGTGATGATTGGTGTCTAGATACGTACGCCTCCCGAGGCAAGATGTGCGATCGTTAGCCATCTGTTCACTCTGTGTTACCCACGTTGTCGGTTCCAGTAACTTACGTGAGTCCAAGAAACGGCTTGTCTGGATTAAGAGTGTCCACATCACTGAAGAACATCTTTTGTAGGTCTGTAGCTCATTATGGGTTTGGTAATGTGGTATTAAATCAGCCGTTCTGATCCTCTCCTCCAGTGCCGAGCGGCCCCCCTCAGGCTGTGACCGCCGTGCAACTGGGCAACAGCTCTAGTGTGCGTGTGTCTTGGGAGCCTCCCGCCCCTGACAGCCAGACGGAGCCCGTACTGGAGTACAGGGTAAGACCCGTGGCCCCGCGCCCCAGACATCCAGCTGCAGGACACGGGGACACTAACCACTCCCCCTCTGCCCCGCCCCTATGCAGGTGTGGTGCGTGTGGAGCAACGTGTCCGGCCAGGAGGAGCTGCGGCTGAACCGGACCGTGAGTGGCCACACCCTCTGGACACTGCTGGAAGGCCTGGAGGCGGAGCTACAGTACCGCGTGCAGGTGGCCGCCGTGACCCGCGGAGGTGCCGGAACACCGAGCCGGCCGGTCTTTATCCGCCTGGGTGAGAGAACACCCACCTGCAGCAGAACACCCACCTGCAGCAGAACACCCACCTGGTCCTTTACACCCCTGTGATGGATGTGATCACTCAGTTATCACACAATACAATCTGAGGGACGTTCCCCGTAGCTGTAAAGGGGGTTTGTTTGTTTGCTTGATCTCCAGGGCAAATGAGGATATGTGGTTGTTCTTTCTGTTCTACAGAGAACCTCTTTCTGAATATTCAGCACCCAGTGGGGTGATCAGCTTTCTGTGCAGTGCTGCCCAGATGTAATTGGATCCAGTTTTGGCTGTTTGGCTGTGCTTAGGACAAACCCAGCTGAGATCCTCACGAGCCGAGCAGCAACCCCACGGCGAACGCCCAGAGCACGATGTTGCCCACGTTGCACTTCTGGGGGCTTGTCTGTGGCACGCACAATATCAGATATAAATCCTGTAAAATAACTGCTGTAATAATAATCTAGAACGTAGGAAGATGGTGTGCTGCATTGGCTGTAAAGCAGATGGATTAATGTCGTGGCTAAGCCAAGAATTCCCACTGAGCATTTGCGAAATGACTCGAAAATTGATGCTTCCATATAGTCCAACCCTGACACAGTCTGAGAGACTCTACCAAGAAACATATGCATGAATTCTAATGGCAGTGTGTGAAACACTGACATTTACTGTCTGAACGATACATGTCATTTCTGCGAAAGGTGAGCCTATCAAGTTATGACACAAAACTTTTTGTGAGTTTCTTTGGTAGCTCCTTTCTGAAAATGTGTTTGGATTTTTATATTAGAGCAAGTTTTGACTTGGTGAGTGACACAAGCTTATCAGGCCTGTGGGATGTGACCCCAGGGAACACCTCCGACAGACATCAGTCTACTCAAACGATCCCTTGTGAAAAAGTCGTATATTTAAATATAATAATAGTATACTTGAACTATATGCGGAATAATTAAAGTATACTTTTTCTTCTTATACTTACAATTTTACCTACTTAATCAGTCTTTCAGTATACTTTGAAAAAGTATACTTTATTTGGCTGTGCTACTTTTGTACTGGCTATGTACTTAATAAAAATATACTTAGTATTAAACTGTGCTTTTTTAAATAATAAACCTATCATTTTACTAAATGTGTCCTATGAGCCTATATTTTTGCAATAGAACTTATTGTATTGTACTTCAGTGAAAGTATCTATAAGTATTTACAATTTCAAATGAATATTCCATCACAAACGTTGTGATAATAGTATTTAACATCTTTAACAAAATGCAATTTATAACAAATGATTTGGAAATGTGAAAGCATATGTGTGAACTCATTTTTAATACAACACATATTTCATACATAAATACATATACATTAATATAAAAATAAAATTGAAAACTCAAAAGTACACTATAAGGTCAAAAGTATTACGACAAATATTCCTATTCTAATGGAAGTATATTACTTGGTCAGTATTTCTTTTCTTAAGTTGCTTTCTTGGAGTCGGACAGTCTTCTTCTAGGTCTTATATTGACCCCTATTTTTAGCCATCCTGAAATGAAAAAAACAAAATAAAAAAAAACTAAACATGCAATTATACAATTAATTGCTTGTTTGTAATTCTTTCTTTTCCTATTTGAGATTTGTAACAACACAAACTATATACTTCAGAAAGATATTATTGTAGGAGTGCATTAATTATACCACAGTTAGTGTATTAGAAGTATATTACTTATCCCACCTAAAGTGTACTAGAATTACATGAATCACACTAAAGTAAGTGTATTAGAAGTACCTGACTTATCCTACAGAAAGTATACTAGGAGTACATTACTTGTACTAATAATAGTGTAATGACATCCTACAGAAAGTGTACGTCAATTATACTGCAGTATATTAGGATTACATTACCTATACTAAAGTAAGTATATCACAAGATTTATTTAATCACACTTAATGTTTTTAGTTTTCTGTTGGACAGCTCACACAAATATACTTAAATTATATTAAATAGTGGCAAAAATAACATATGACTAGTATATTTAGTATACACTTAGTGCAGATTTATATCACTTTAATTACAAATAAGTAGTAATTAAGTACAAATTAGTAGTTCCAAAATAGCACAACTTAAGTACATATATATTTCAGCATAATTTTAGTATACTTTTTTTTCACAAGGAATGGCAGAGCTTTGAAGGGGCAAGAAATGGACTACTCTTGACTGGACTACTCTTGACTGGACTACTCTTGACTGGACTACTCTGGACTACTCTTGACTGGACTACTCTGGACTACTCTTGATTGGACTACTCTTGACTGGACTACTCTTGATTGGACTACTCTTGACTGGACTACTCTTGACTGGACTACTCTTGATTGGACTACTTTTGATTGGACTACTCTTGACTGGACTACTCTTGACTGGACTACTTTTGATTGGACTTCTCTTGACTGGACTACTCTTGACTGGACTACTCTTGACTGGACTACTTTTGATTGGACTACTCTTGACTGGACTACTCTTGACTGGACTACTCTTGATTGGACTACTCTTGACTGGACTACTCTTGATTGGACTACTCTTGACTGGACTACTCTTGACTGGACTACTTTTGATTGGACTACTCTTGACTGGACTACTCTTGACTACTCTTGACTGGACTACTCTTGATTGGACTACTCTTGATTGGACTACTCTTGACTGGACTACTCTTGACTGGACTACTCTTGATTGGACTACTCTTGACTGGACTACTCTTGATTGGACTACTCTTGACTGGACTACTCTTGACTGGACTACTTTTGATTGGACTACTCTTGACTACTCTTGACTGGACTACTCTTGATTGGACTACTCTTGATTGGACTACTCTTGACTGGACTACTCCTGACTGGACTACTCCTGACTGGACTACTCTTGACTACTCTTGACTGGACTACTCTTGACTACTCTTGACTGGACTACTCTTGATTGGACTACTCTTGATTGGACTACTCTTGACTGGACTACTCCTGACTGGACTACTCCTGACTGGACTACTCTTGACTGGACTACTCTTGACTGGACTACTCTTGATTGGACTACTCTTGACTGGACTACTCTTGATTGGACTACTCTTGACTGGACTACTCTTGACTGGACTACTCTTGACTGGACTACTCTTGACTGGACAACTCTTGACTGGACTACTCTTGACTGGACTACTCTTGACTGGACTACTCTTGACTGGACTACTCTTGACTGGCTGCATCAGCCATCTGACCTGCACTGCACTAAGTGCCTTCACAAGTGAAAGGCAAGACGAAAAGCAAATAGCGCCCTCGAAAATGGAAGCAGGAATGGAACATAGCAGATCACCAGCAGGAAAGAAACTGGTGATGACTGATGATGACTGGTGGTGACTGGTGATGACTGGTGATGACTGGTGGTGACTGGTGATGACTGGTGATGACTGGTGATGACTGGTGGTGACTGGTGGTGACTGGTGATCTGTGATGACTGGTGATGATTGGTGATCATATTGATGATGGTCATATCAGTTATAAAGTGTTACTTTTTTGTCCAGTAGCATGTATAAAAAGAGCTCAGAGACCTACATGTGTCACTCAGTTTAGATGCAAATGCCCTTTAATCAGACTTCGTGAGAATTTCATGTGGAATCCATAGTGCTGGAGCCAGACCAGGTCAAAGGTCACAGGTGAACTGCAGGTATGACTGGTGTTCATTGGTCCAGTGTTGGAGGAGGTAGTTCTCATTTAATGGGTCGTTCTCCTGGTGCATAGTTACTTTGACACAATGACACTCAACCTCTCCCCCAAACTACTGCAGACATATTTCAGCAACACAAAAATATATATGTGTGGAATATAGACCAGTGACTGATACGTCTCTCACTCTCTCTCTCTCACTCTGTCTCAGTCACTCTCACACACCCTTTCTCTCACTCATTCACACTCTCACACATTGTCTCACTCTCTCTCACTGTCTCAATCCCACTCACTCACTCTCTCTGTCTCTCTCAGGAGCCCCTGTGATGAACCCCCCATTTCCAGAGCTGAAGGATGAAAGTATCACCCTCTCCGAGCAGATCTCGGGTGTAGTTCGGCAGCCCGCTTTCATCGCCGGCCTGGGTGCAGCGTCCTGGGTGGTGCTAATGTGCTTCAGTGCCTGGATCTACTGCCGACACCGGAGGAGTAAGGAGCTGGGTCACTACGCCGCCTCGTTCGCCTACACGCCCGCAGGTGAACCTCGGGGCAGCTGGGACACTCAACCTGCCCTTCACAGTGTCAGGCTAACCATGCATTACAGTAGCAGTAAAAATGTAAAATGTAAATGTGCTATATTTTTGTCAATTGTGATTTTTTGTCTCCGCAATCGAAATATGTCCTCCGCTTTTAACCCATCTGTGCAGTTAGAACACACACACACACACACACTAGTGATTACTAGGGGGCTGTGGATCACACGTGCCCAGAGCGGTGGGCAGCACTAGCCCGGCGCCCGGGGAGCAGTTGGGGTTAGGTGCCTTGCTGAGGCCATGATTGAGGTGCCCTTGAGCAAGGCACCTAACCCCAACTGCTCCCCGGGTAGTCACTAGTGTGTGTATGTGTGTGTTCTAACTGCACAGATGGGTAAAAAGCGGAGGACAATTTTCGATTGTGGAGAAAAAAATCACAATTGACAGTAAAACTCTCTTTCTGATTTAGTTGGACTCTCCCATAGCAATGGATCAGGACTTATCAATGGAAGGTATCAATCAATAGAGATATTCTATTTTTGTACATGCTCCTTAAATCTGGAGATATATTTTCACATAGCAATTAAGTTAATTTGCGCTGACCTTTCCCTGCAGGCCACGTATGGTTGGATCAAACGTGGGTAACTACCCCTGGCTGGCAGACTCTTGGCCTTCCGGAAACTTCACCCCTGCTGCTAAAGACTCCGTGACCTGCTGTTCGAGCAGACACGAGTCCTCAGAGAGATACTATAACAGTGAGCCCACACCAGTCCCTGTATCTGCCTGGCAGCAGCCTGACATTCCACGCCTGGCCTACCGAACTCAGCTCATCTAATAACCGTGTGTCATTCCCAAGCCTCAGGGATACCCAGCTTCTTGAACCAGAGCGACACGTGCTCCCAGACGTCCAACGACGGGCCCATCTACAGCACCATTGAGGCAGCCGATGAGGAGCTGAGCAGTCCGTGCTCGGAGAACCCGAGGCCACGCCCCTCTGTGCTGGACCCCGCCCACAACCGCTGTTCCGACACTGACAGACGGAGCCTGCAGTCCGACCACAGCATGGCCGACTACGCAAGGCTCCAGTACCCACGGCCTGGCGACGGTATGTCAGTCTTAACTCCACCTTCTTGCTTACGATCGTGGGTAGATACACACCAAGCTGCCTGCTCCTGTCCCACTAATGCCGAGAGCAGCGTGTTTGGACGTCAGTGTTGTTAGGACGTGTTGCTGGCTGCCTTGTGTGCTGGAGACACTAACTAGGATGATGTGATTACAGCTAGCAGGACGGAGCAGGTCTCTACGGGACCGTCTGCCTTCCCTTGGTCTGATGTCCTGACTCTGTCTTGGATGAACTCCAGCGAACAACGGCATCGCGAGAGACAGCAACACAGGTGCGACCCGCCCCGACCCAAACCCCAACACACACAGCATACCTGCTGATAGACACATGGTATAATGGATATTTTGTGACAATAACTATGATGATGCTAACCAAACCTTCAAAACAATACTGTATGCTGAACTAAATGGGATTATTGGATTTGTGTGTATCTGCTGGTGTTTTTACCAGCTGCAAACTCACCCGTTACAAAGGTGGTGTTCTCCTTCTGGTGACATCACATCCTGGGTTTGGACTGTTTGGGGCCTGCTTGGTCTGAACTATGTTCAAGGTTCAAATAACTTGCATCAAAGTTTGTTTGGAGCAAGACCGACTTGTTCAGGGAGGATTTTGGGTGCTTACGTGATGCACATCAACATTCAAAAGGCAGCATTCACACCTTTTCAACAAACCGCATTAACAGACCAATTGCTCAAATAGAGCTAATGCTCAAATAGAGCTAATGCTCAAATAGAGCTAATGCAGTCTGAACACACTCCAAAAGATCAAAATTTAAACTCCTTAAAATTGATTTTTGACAAATTGGTTATCTAGGGCAGACATATTAGAAGTGCAACATTTGAGTCAAGTGCATTCAGTGTTTTAGTTGATCTGGGACATTTCAAGCTATATGTTCTGGTGGTCTGGACGTCCTTCTCCAAACCAGCTCTGACTCGGTCCTGAATCAGTCAAACCTGTACCACACCAGACAGAAGCCAGGCAGCAGAACAGATGTGGTTTCTGTCTGGTTCTGTTCGGTTCCAGTAACAGGGCTAATGCAGTTGTAGCTGAAGCCACACCATTAATGCCACGCTGTGGGTCTCTAACCACCAGACTCTGCACAGCATTTCCCTGTAGCTGCTGCCGAGAATTAATGGGAGAGACACACACAAAAACACACACACAAAAACACACACGCGTTTGCCTCCTCCTCTCGCGTGTTTGGTACATCGCCCTTTTGTAGTTGTAAATGCTTCGTCTCAGCAGTTTGCAGTATGTAGTTTATTAACCACCAGTTTCTGTCTTTCTCCTGAGGTTGTGTGGTCTTGGCTTATCTGGTCATTGGCTGCTATTGTTTTGCTGTACAGTAACCTGGGTTTGTTCAGTGTCTGGGTCAGCATAGAATTCATTTTCTGACCGTAACACTTAAACGGTCCTACCTATCGAATGTCCTGGTCCGTTCTGATATGTTGCGTGTGCGTGTGCTACAGCCCTGAGGAGAATGAAGACTGGTGTCCTCCGCTGCCGGAGAGGATGTATGTGATGGAGGAAAACGCCACCCTACCCGTCAGAGGAGAGCAAGCCTGTCGAATCAGCGTCTACAGTCGGCAGTCGGCCCCCCTCCACCCCCCACATGACCAGCTGCAGCCAAACTCACACCTGCTGCAGCCTGACCTGCTAACAGGGTACTGTCATACAAACACACACACCAGCAGTGTCATGGCATCAGACCACAACGCCACCACAACCACACCACTGTGTGGCAATGGATGTTGTGATGGTTTGAGTGTAATAGTGTCAGTGCTGTGTTGAGATTCATCATGTTATCACATCCATCAAAGATTGGAACTGTGGTCAGAACCTGATGAAGACGAGGAACCCAGATTACATTTCACAAATTGCAGGCTATAATAACTACCTACAAGTATAAAATTACATAAAATACACACACACACGCACACACACACACGCACACGCACACACACGCACACACACACACACACATACGCACACACAAATACATGCACAAAATATGCAACCTTTTTATATAAATTTAAATATCTTTGGGTTTGTGTTTGCCCGGCAGTAAAACACCATACATACCCGTGACCCAGTTACATTTGTCCAGCCCGAATCTGCTGGCCAAGCTGGAATCTCATAATGGAAGTCAGGCTTGTGTGACAACCCACTGGAGAGACTTCATTAAAACCAGCGCGCTGCTCTCTGACAACTCTGCACACTTTACAGGTGAGAACTGCACTAGCTGGACACTCTCGCCTGTCTGAACACATATTCTGCTAGGAGGCATTTTCATGGAGTCATATATTAGATTTTCTACTACTGTTTCTCTCCCCAAACAGGACAGTGTGAAAATTCCACTTCGTCACAACCAAGACCGAAGAAGAGATCACTCAGAGAGCGACCACGAGGAAGAGAAATCCCACAGCCAAGAGGTCAAGACAAAATACACAAACATGGTGCTGCTATGTTGTGTGATACATTAACATTGCTCAACAGTGGCACCACCATTAATACTCTCCTCCACCTACTGGCACAGATCTGCCCCCTCCACCCGAACCTCCACCTGCAGAGGGGTCCCTGAAGAGGCTGACGGAGAGACTGGAGTGCAGCGAACACACGCCCCCAGAACACCAACATGCCAACACAGCCGGCCAAGGCAGCAGCCAGAGGGCCGTAGAAGGTGCATCCTCACACTACACCCTGACAGGGCCAGAGCGTGGGCTTGATGGAGAGGAGGGTCACCACGCTGAACACACACGAGGGTCACCACCTCACGCTGAACACACACGAGGGTCACCACCTCACGCTGAACACACACGAGGGTCACCACCTCACGCTGAACACACACGAGGGTCACCACCTCACGCTGAACACACACAAGGGTCACCTCGCGCTGAACACACACAAGTGTAGGAAACTGAAGTTCAGGGACTAGTAAAGATGCATCTGTGGTGATGGGCTGTTTCCATGACAGCAACCCATAGCTTATGTGAGCACAGGCAGATATCAAGTGTGTATAGTTGAAGTGGATTTGATGAGCAGGTGCTGAACATGCTTATTAAATAACGCAACTTAAAATTTGACCTCCATCAGGCCCTGAAGCTCCTTTCAGCACAGGAATGTGGTGGCAACATCAGTATGAAGAACTGTTCACCATAGGTGAATGCTCAATGCTGTAAATGCATTATTGCCAGTTGTACAAGACCAGTGTCTAGTAACAGCGTTATCTAATAGAATCTATAAGGCCTAAAAGAGGTTCAAAATGCTTAAGTAAAATTTGTTCTCTACACCCAAATAGTCCAAGGTCATTTTATTAAATTCCTAATAAGTCTGAATCAGCTTTTTTTGTAATTGAGGCATTACTGACATGATGTAGATTTCATGAAAATAATACAATAAGCGCTGTAGTTGTAGCCCAACACGGTTGTTTCCATTGTGCGTTGAGCCGGTCCACTTCATGGAAGTCTCCTCAGACTTGTACACAGCAATCTCAAACCAGCGCCTCACTACAGGAATGGTGATAAATTTAGTCTCTTCTAGTGATTACAGTGAAGCTCAATGAAAGACTTTATTGCTAAGAATTATCTAAGATTTCTCATGTGACCCTCTGCCTTTGAATCAGTGCGTTCAAATGGTCTGTTTATGCCAAACTATCCTGTGTACAGATGAGGAACGGATCCAGTCCAGCAGGGCACATGTGCTGACCCGGGGCCCGGGGCCTGGGGCCCGGACACTGTCCCCCGTCTACAACAACCTCTCTCCGCTCTCACGGGGGACCCAGGAGAGGAAGTGAGGTACACAGAACATGACACTGCATGTGTGTGAATGTCAGAATGAATCAGATTGATGAATACAAACTAATTTAGGGCCATTGAACCAGGCTGCTTGAAAGCATGCGTGTGTGTGTGTGTGTGTGTGTGTGTGTGTGTGTGTGTGTGTGTGTGTGTGTGTGTGAGAGAGAGAGTGCATGTTTTCACACCGCTTAGTTCAATGGGTGTAAATTATTTAATTACAGCAGTTAAAACTCAATCAAAGACCGCTCACCTAGTAATCAATAAACAGCAGGACAACAAAACACTGATAGGTCGGCTGTGGGAGGGGGCGGAGACTCGTCCAGATGACACGGCAGCCATTTGGGTAACAGCACAGACAGGCAATCAAATCCGAGGCTTATCCGTGTTCTCAACAGAAAATACACAAACGCTGAGTGCAAAAACGTGGCTCAAAGCACTTTTCTAACTCTGTACATGTCTGCTGCCATTAATGTTAAATGCACTGCTAAATACCGCAAATACCACGAATACCTCGTTCACCGGGCTCATAAGTGGACCATATGATGCCTTGAAGGTACATTACCAAAGACCCGTAGACAGAGGCGGTGTGGAGCGTCCAGGGAGAGCGTGCTAGCCAGAGTGGTGGCGGGCCCCTTGGGCGGTGCTTTATGTAACCGAACACTTGCTCGCAGAGCGTGACGTGAGCGGAGGCTGACGAGGAACTCGCGTGAGCCCTCCTGCTGAGCCCTGCTGAGTCACACACAGAAGAACCACGCCAGAAGGTCACGTGCATACACCTCCTCCTTCATTTACATTTATTTATTAGTTATTTATTTATTTGTGTATTTATTGTGTTGTGTAAGCTTTTACTCTGTGTCCCTTTGCTTTACTGCCTTTGTGTGCATATTGATATTTCGTGGAGGCAGGTTATCTGTCCAGCACCCTGCACTTCTGAATGTGCTCGCCATTTAAATGTCTAATGTGGTGTTTACATGTGATGCCATGGATTTATGCTACGCTAACAGAGGCCCCTGACGGGACCAGCAGCCTCTATAGAGGAAACATTTCCATTAAACGAAAAACACCAATGCTACGAACACCGGATGATTTTAGGTGCCTAATTATGCAAGTGTGATCATTCTGTTAACCCCATTAGCATTAACTTGATTATGTCCTCTGATATGTTTGGATTGTACATGAAGACACAATTAAAGAGATCTGAGTCATTCTTTTATCATACCGCTGCAGAGGTCATTCTGTTCTGGAAACTCATTTAGCAGGTTTGATTGAAGATACAACCCAGCAGGCATTTCAACGTTGAATCGACGTTGAATCAACGTTGAAAGTTATGGTTGAATCAACGTTGGATTTTGTGTCGATTTTGAAAGGTGAATCAACGTTGATATGCCAACGTCGTTTCAACGTCATAAATTCAACCTTGAATAAACCATAAAATTCACATTCATGATGCTCAAAATTGCATGGGAGAGAGGAAAAAAACAACTGTATGCCATAATGCCATTTTTTTTATTCTCTCATTTTACTCGGAGTACCACCACACAACCTCAGTCATGGCCTCAAGTCTGGGACTCGAACCCACGACCCTTCGGTCTCAAGACCAATTCCCTAACCGCCAGGCCACGACTACCCTGCCCTACTCTCTTTAAACCTGTTGATTTGTCATTGCGAAGTTTTGTTTCTGCCTCAAAACATTTAAAACTGTTTCATTGCCTGATGTTGTCTTCCTGGTTAATACCTGCCTGTTTGTGACGATGTTTTTGGACGAATTAATAAATTTAAAAAAATTATATTATTATTATTATTATTACTACTACTACTACTACTACTACTAATAATAATAATAATTAATACCTCTTTCAAAACCCTCAGCCAATGCCAAAGTGTTGTTTATACTTTTTTATTGTATGTGTTTTTTTAACTTGAAATGGTAATACAAAGGCAGGTTGAAGATATTACGTTGATTCACCGTTAATAGTTCAACGTTTGCGCAACCATTTAATGTTAAACGTTGATTCACCGTTAATAGTTCAACGTCTGCGCAACCATTTAACATTAAACGTTGAATCAACGTTGTTTCAACGTTGAAACAACAACAGACAGTATTTCAACTATATTTCAACCACATTTCAACGTTGAAGGTCGGTCGTGTGCCAGCTGGGAATGAATGATTGATCTTCTGAAAAGAGCTGAAAGTTAACAAAATGAGAAGATATTTATTTGTTTTTTTTTTTTTCACATCGGTGTTTTGTAGGGAGTACCTGTATTCCCTAGGTTTCCTTTTTTAAAATACTACTGACCGTTCCTGACGGGCCACGAGTGTGTGTTCATTACAGCAGGTGTAGTGCACAAATAGCTGGGGCAGCTGTACGTATGGATGTGTGGTTTTTGAACGCCGCCTGCTCTGGGGTGTCTCTGCTTGAAGAACCACATCTGTGTGACATGACCCTGCCAAACTCGCCTCCCAATTACGAGACAGCCGAAGGGCACACAGCACACAGCTGAGACTCAAATCTAAAGTGCGAGGATGCGCTTGTGTGTGGCTAGCAGGCAGACGCTCTAGGGCTTTAAATCACTGTTTATGATTCACGGCCAAAGGGTGAAGAAAGAGGGGCAAACGAGGGGAAGACACTTATTTTTGGAGAATAGCTTCAAGATACTGTCCGCGCGCCAGGCTGAACAATACGACAGATGGCAGCTTTAGATGTTCATTAGGATGTAAACTGAAAGACGGAGATCTTTGTAGCTGGCAGATGATAAAAGCTGCATGACAACGCGACTTCCTGTCTGATCAGTCTATCGTATTTGCCTTGGCTCGGCTGAGGTGAGACGGTGGGTGAATTAGACCGCATGGCTGAACTAATGATGGGCGGACGGACGGGTGTGTCTCCACTGACCCCGACTGGTGAGGGAGCAAGTGTAAAAAGTTCAAGCTCAGGAACTCGCCCACAGACCTTAAAAGCGCCAGCAATCTGCTAGCACTTTCCTTGGTACGAGTCTGACCGCACTAACACCACCCACTGTAGGGCGCGCGGCCGGGCTGCAGAGCGAGCGCGCAATACAAGTCGCTAATTGACGCTCGAGCGCAGCGGCCGCGGTCATCGTGAACGCGGCCGCCACTCGAACATCTGTAACGGGAAACGCAGCAGTGAGAACTTCAGCAGATAAAGGCCCAGCTGGTGCTGCTCCTCGGACATGTTTGAGTGCTGATATAGGTCCGCTTGGTGGAACTGGCGTGTTATCTTAATGGATTTGCGCTGTGAGATGAATGATGGCGTTGCAGTGAGGTACCGCAGCACTCGGACCTGATTACACCAGTCATTATGATCAGGCCCTGATCTAAATGGGCCATTTGTAGGAATGCGGGCTGTGTCACTATTGATCCGGCCTGGAGTTCGTGCGTTGAATGAGCAACTGAGTTCTGGCTCTTCGCCCGCCGATAATCCACTACATTTAAGCCAAACGCTTGGAGCAGACGCGTTGTTGTTTGGTTCTGTTTCTGCACCCACATCCCCACTCCATTCAGTTGATGGATTAAAGGCTTGTGCAGACACGACCAGACCTTCAGAACAGGTGCACATGCATGCTGCGACTTCCTGAGCTTCTAATTCTTCAGTCTTAACTCAGGTAGTCCTACGTGGTATATTTCATGGTAAAAAAGAACAGAGCAGGTGACATGCAGACCCGCTAGTACTGAGATGTAATAAAATCTTAATCCATTCTTGATTATGTTTAAATGTTCACGCAGACGTCCTAGCCAGGGGTAGGTCGTTTTGATGGGCTGGCGGAACCTGCTGCCCTCTAGTGTTGGGCCGCAGACTTGGACCCTTTGAATATTAGACGTCCCGGCACAAATACTCAAATGATGCAATACTTCAGCGTTAAAGAACAGCAAAGTCGAACACTGGTTAAACTGAATGTAAACTGAGTACAGCTATATACCTGTAGGTCTACTCTAATTTCCTGCACCATCACACACTGCCAAGATAAACAATTAAAATAGAAAAAATTTTTTTGATGAGACACGTTTTGTGCATGTAAACTCTATACTGGTCTATTTACACATTAATGAATTTTTCTCTCTTATTGCATTTGCTTTATTTGATACCATTTACATACTGGTGTGGGTTCAATTCTGAGCACAACACCAGGCGTCCAAAGGTTCTCATGAAGTGTGAGTCACTGACAAATGGGACATTATTGATCTTGAAGCGCTGAGCATTGTAATGTGGGGTGAGCTGGAATACCCACAGGCGTCCCGAGCGTCTCCACGGGAGTGTTCAGGCCTGCAGGCAGAGGACGCGTTACTCCACAGCCTCTCAGAACAACGGAGAGGAACACAACAGACAGGCAGTGGGAACTCCGGGAACATGAGACGATGTATTATGGCCCGTACGACCAGCTGAGCAGTGCTGGTGCTAAATCATCTGTCAAATGTGTAGTTAAAAGATAACCGGAAGGGAAGATCACACTCCAAGTGTGACCTCACATCCTGCTCAGCTCTCACCTGACTGGTTGAACACTTATTTTCAGCTGTTCCCACATTTAGAAACGGTTCTGGCGATGTCAGCAGCGGTTTCTTCTTTTGTCAGGGTGTGGGCGACTGGAGGTTTTGTTTCCAGGATTGTTTTTACAGGAACAGCATGTAAACATACAGAAAAACCTGCATGAAGTAACCGTCGTTTCTGTGATGTTGCCTACATTGCTGCTAACCAACGGCTAAGTTGATGTTCACATGTTATACCATCAGTGTACTGAAACTGAGAAGTGACCAGTGGGGAACCGTCAGGGCCCTCTACGCCCTCTCAGAGGGCCTAAAATATTCTTAAGCATTATATATATAATTATCCAATTTTATTTTATCTACTTACAGTTTGACATTCGACATCTAAACAATTACAAAAATATAAGCAAATAAAATATTCACCCGTGTCTATTCAATCTGTGTTGGAAGGTGAGGGGTTAAGTGGAAGCCTGTGAGCCTGTGTCTCCCCCTATCAGGACTGTGATGCCCTCTGTTCGTTTACAGAGGGCCTGGCAGTTATAATTCAGCGCAATACCAGTTTCAAATGACAGCAAAATTGACCAATCATATCTTCTCTCTTAGTGGGCGGGCTTAACTGTATGATAATTTCCGCCCGCTGTGGCGACGCTAGCTGTCGTTAGCACCACCGCTAGCTAGTTTCGATTCATCCCTTTGACGTCCTCTGTTTACATATTCCGCCTCCGAGAACCACGGAGCTGTGAACCTTATTTTGTTTGGAAACTTATTTTGCTTAAGACGTTATCTAGTACAGATATTATTGTTTATTACGTTTTTAAAGCTGTACTGTCGTCTCAGTTTTTCTTTATTGCAGTTTATTAAGAAAGGAAAAAAAAAAAATTCGGGGGGGGGGGGGGGGTAGCGGGCCCAGGTTTAAAGGTCACGGTTCGCTACTGGAAGTGACATAGTATGGTTTCATCAGCTGACTATGCTCAAAACACCTGGAAATATTTTCATTAGGAAATTGTATTTCTAAAAGACTTGCAGTGGCTCAGTCAATGTTTCAGTCGCTCTTTAGCGATCAGAGTGAATCTTTAGATCGGGCTGTGAAACATCATTTTGTGGATAGTACATTTACATGTAGCACACATTACTGTGGCCTTGGGCTAAAGTGTCATGACCCAAGGCCAGAAGCTGAGACCCAAGTTCAGAAGCTGAGCTTCATAAGGTTCCTCTCACTCTCATCTACACAGTTTGCAGCCCCATGGTCACATAATAGGTTAATAGTAACATGATAATACATAATAATATGATGGGAATTCCAAATATCACGAGAATGCATAAAGAATATGAAAATTCATAATAATAGCAGGGGTATACTTAGTGAGCTTACAGTTTGTGTGAGGTGACGCACTACAAGTTGGACAGTCTGCATACACAAACGGAACACGTCTCCCCTGGTCGTATTGGACCCAGTCAGCCGTGGTCCGCTGCCCTCCTGCTGAGGGAGACGACATCTTCGTTCCTGTGCTTCTCCTCAAGCTGTGGTTCTGCTGAGGACCAAGACGTCCACCCACACGTTTCACACGGCTGATCACTCTGCTACTGAAGTCTGGTACTGGGATCAGGGACATAATGATAACGAGATGGTTATGTCCATTATCCACCATAGTTCAGGATTGTGGCTCCTGTCTTCCTCTCTGCTTTCAGTGTATAGATCAGACCCATCTCTAGATCAGACTCATGCCTAGATCAGACTCAACTCTAGATCAGACCCAGCTCTAGATCAGACTCATGCCTAGATCAGACTCATGCCTAGATCAGACTCAACTCTAGATCAGACCCAGCTCTAGATCAGACCCATCTCTAGATCAGACCCAGCTCTAGATCAGACTCATGCCTAGATCAGACCCATCTCTAGAACAGTCCCAGCTCTAGGTTAGATCATCCCTATATCACAGGCCTGTATCACATTTGTGTTATAATTTATGTGACTTGTTTATGTGACTATGTTTTGTTCTATGACACTATGACAAGCATGTGCTGCTGTCATTCATGTTGCTTGCTTATCCAGACTCAATTTCCCAGCATTCCCCCTGTGTGAACCACACCCACTGTTACCGTGGTTACAAATCATCAGCACCTGTAAGTTCTGTCCCAGTGGATGTGTCTGCTGTCTTCACCTATGTGTTTTTTGAGACTGTCTTGTTTTTAGATTATGTTACTGTCTCTTCAGTGTCTGCTATTTTTTCGTCTTTCTCTTTAGGCTTTCAGACGTGCCATTCTGTCTCTGCTGGATTCTCTTTTGTTTTGCTTTGGGGGATTTTTGTTTGTTTGTTTTGCCTTTTTATTGGTTTGTCTTTGAAGTATACATACTTTGCACCTTTCCTTGTATATTAAATCATTATTGTTTCTTAGACCATGAAGCGATTCCCAACTCCCATGTGACACTGGCCATCGTAGTTTTTTATTAGATTGTTAGTGGGCTAAATTGTAGTTACCGTGTAAATAACACCGTTTACATATTACACACCCATGAACAGTTCGTCAGACATGATAATCTTTCTTAGCTTATCAAGTGTTGATGTGTGTACGGTTGTTTACCGACAGATGGTAACACGGACCGTGTTTCTGAGCGGGCACGAGAGTGCAGGTGCGGGCGCGCGCGCACTTTCGTCATGGCTGGTAGCCATCGGTCACGCGCCACAGACGTGAACTGTCACGAGCACACGCGCGAGCACGCAGGATGTTTTCACGCCCGCCCCCGAGGCTTATGGGCTCAGAGTGAAGTGATGTTTGCAGCTCGTTCCTTAAAGACGTTAAATGTGTTTTCTATGAATGTAAGATCTAATTTAAGTTTTAATGATTCATTTTTGTTGATGTAAAATGCAGAATATAGTAATGTACAAATTATAAAATGTTTGTTTTTTGGACTCTTAAATATACAAACACGATGTCACTATTGGTCATTCTGATGTAACCTTGTAGACGTTTTTTATTTATTTATTTATTTTGGAAGCAACAGTTTTTGACATTTTAGTTTGCACGTTTTAAATGAAACATCTTTAAAAGAAATGATCTTGCCTCATGGTCGGCGTTATGTAGACGTTTATTAAACTTAATCCCAATATGTGATCCAGCTGCAAGGATGAATAAGTACGAAATGCCACTGCAGTGAGTTCTGCACGAAGCGCTCGCGCTCTGTACCCAGTTCTCCAGGGTAGCGGATGAATTCCCCGCATGTCCTCTGCGTGTGTGCAGGTAGACTCTCATTAGCGGTTATTTGCTCGGCTGGAATGTGCAGTGTGGGTACGTGTGCGTTCAGGAGGCCGTTGAAATTATGTCACAGTGGTTTAACATGACTTGAGAGGAACCCAGGCCTGCTCCTGAAGGTGCCCTAGAAGGTTTGATTATTACACACCTGGTGCTTAGAGTCGGAACGTCCTCAAGATGCGGATCACCTGGGTTATTATGGGATGTTCACTCCAGGGAAGCACATGAAGAATACAGGGACGGGTAGTCACAACGTTCCCTTTGTTTCTCAGTGAGGACCAAATTACAGAATACTGCTGCTGTTCAGAGAGGCAGAGCTGAACACTATCTGCTGTCTGTTTCACAAGTTCGTAATGTACTTCGGCTTGTGCTTGAAGAGCGTGGGCACAGTCGGTGTGTGCTATGTTCAGGGTGTGCGCCACGTGTGTACGCCCAGGGCTCCCCACAACACCTCCACCTCGTGCTGCATACCTGATCACAGTTCACTGGCACCTAACATCCAAATGTCTGCCATCGGGCTTGTGTGGGAGGCCACGTTCCACTAAGGTCTTCAGAGGACTGTTCATCTAGGCTTGAATAAGGTTAAAGGAAATAATTAAGATGTCCTGGAGGGCGTCGTTTATTGTGGTCCATTAAGGCTCCGTCTGTGTACCGTGAAACGGCCTCATCGCAGGGTCGTTCTCCCGGCCCGAGAGGCTAACGCGGAGGCAGGAGACAGTGATTTAGTGCACTGCAGTCATTAGCGCACGCCTGACTCTCCCTTACTCTAGATTAGATTAGATGTCCTCTGAGATGTTTGGTGAAGGAGAAAGCGGTTTGTAGCTATATTTTTTCTACTGTTTTCATTTTGTTTACGTTGCTCATGCTCCATTCTTGGGCCTGGTGTTGCAAATGCACAGTAACATGCAGGCGGTAGAGTGCAGTGAGTGGGAGAGACGCGTGTCTGCAGGCTTGTGGCTAACTGAAGGGTTTTGCGGTGAGCATTCTGGATCTGTCTGGTTAAAGAGGATCTCTACGAAAGGAGAGAGGGTTCTGTCAGGGGCACGTCAGCTGGACCAAACGGCATCCTCTTCACCAACGAGCAGCTTTCCTGCTTATTCTGCCTCTCACAACTCTCTGTGTGCATGAGGTAAGACAGGTGTGTGTGTGTTTAACCATAGACTGTACTGTTCCCCGTCTCAGACAGTAGAGAATCCTACCTGCTGTGTGTTATTATAATCATGCCAAGAAGGAAAGTGATTGGATGAAATCAGTTGTCAGTGTTCATCCTCGTTGCTGTTTTAGGGTCGTTATGAATGGACAGAAGTGTTGTCAGAGATCCCTGCTCTCATCACGTGGTCAAACACCCCAAAAAAAGACAAAAATAAAAACCAAACACTGCCATTCAAACACACACTATTCTATGATGGTCACCCAACCCCTCCTGGCCAAAATGTGTCCACACTACTATTGTCATTATACAGCATGCATGACGCCACTAGATATAACTGAACGACAACACCAGCAACTATCGGTTGCTTATGATATCGGTTACATGCTTTTTCAACATTTGTCCAGAAAAAGAGAAATGGCGCCCTCTTCTGGTCATATAAAGTGTTGGCGTGTAGCTCTGCTACCGTCTATTCTCAGAACACACCCGAAGAGAACACAACCCCATTTGACTGAGGAAGATGAGGAGGAGGAAGAAGCACATAATGAGAGCACACACCTCTGATGGAGTGTTGGTGACACAGAGCCAGACTCCGTGTGAGTCATCACGCCTTGGACTGAAGCCGAGAGTTCAAATGAATGAATGAATGAATGAATGAATGCTCCAACACTTTCACCGATAGCCAGCTATAGCCCCGATGTTACTGTGCCGTCCCTCTGTGTTCCGTCACACTAATACCGGAAGTACGGCACAGCGGCTTGTGTCCCGGTACACACAACAGAACAGCGGCTTGTGTCCCGGTACACACAGCAGAACAGCGGTTTGTGTCCCGGTACACACAGCAGAACAGCGGCTTGTGTCCCGGTACACACAGCAGAACAGCGGTTTGTGTCCCGGTACACACAGCAGAACAGCGGCTTGTGTCCCGGTGTTGTGCCGAATTCAGCACCCCCGCCGTATCTTACTTTTCTGTTAACGTTGATGAAAATCGCTGATTTACAGAAAAGAGCTCAATGTTGTTTTATACTATGATTACACGAGAAAATGTAGTTTGTGCATAATGTACAAAATATGTACACAAACGATGGTTTCAGCGATGTGATTACCAAAAGGTAGTGACTTTAAAATGATTTTACAAAACGTTGGCATATTAAAGAGTTTACGAAGTAATGTTTTGATTGATTGATAGCATCAACAACAGTTGCAATGAAGGCATGGATAGTTATGTCCTGTGTTCGACACATACTGTGTTGTATGTGAGTGCTGTGCTTGTTTCAGTCTGTTAGAAAAACCATGTACTGACGACGAGGCCTGACAGCAGTGCATCCTGTTATATTTAATACTGAGATATAATTATAAAATTATTATTCTGTATTTTCTAACTGACATGCATATACATTTTATATTAAACTTATGGTGTTGCATCTGTAAAGCTGGTTGGTTGTGTCTATATGGCTACAATGATTTTGAGCTAGAATCAACTACATTCAAACAAAAAGTGACAGCTACAAGGGGGTGCTTTTTACAACAGGCCACCTGCCGTAAATTGCACACCTCCCCTAATATTGGCTACACTGGTCCTATATTAATGACTCATAGAATCAACATGATTTGGTCTCAACTATGTCATTATAAAGTGAATTTGACCTACCATCAACAGAGACTGAGTTACAAGGGGGTGCATTTTACGGCAGGCTACCTGCCCGTAAAATGCACCCCCCCCCCTAATTTTGGCTACACTGGTGTTACACCTGTGATAAAAGGGGGGAAACTGATTAAAATGATATATTCACAAAAAACTGCTTTAGATTCACATGTTTTGGAGTCAATTCCATCCATTACTATATTTCTTAGTTTTGAAATAACAGTTTTTAGTTTGAGTTTTCTTGTTTTTTTTGTTAAAAGAATAGAATACATTTACTGCACATTTATATAAAGAAATAATTGGTAATATTATTTTTTATTTTACAGTTAAATAAATAACAGCAGTTATGTTATTAAATAAATAACACGTATAATCTTTATCAACTGGAGGCTTCTGGACACAGTCATAGTGGTACCATCTCTCACAGTTGTCACAGCATATCTGGAACAAAAAGAAAAGCAGGTCTAACTGAAAGGTGCCCATCTAGATTGTAGAAATTACTATCCTGATTTACATTTTTAGTTCAAAGATTTGATGCAGTGCTCTACTGATAAGTGGAGCTTTTCTAAAGTGCAAAGATGTTACAAAACAAATGATTGAGAATGACATGCAAATGAGTGCAGTAAAGAGTTAGCATATGAAACTGCCTAAAAAGTGAGTTTATAGGACTTGAGCTGAGTTGAGTTTAGGGAGAGGTTTGTTCCATCACTAAGTGGTGAGGAAACTGAGGCAGCATGACCTAGACATACGAGCATGCGTAAACAGAGACATGTCAAGGGCCCAGAGGTGGAAGCCTGGATGCAAAGCGGTGAAAGGCTGAGCCTTTTGAAAATGAAAATGTGAGAATTAGACCTTCCTTACTTGAACAGGAAGCCAGCATGGTGTTTTCAACAAGAATCACATGTTGACAAACAATGTGAGCTGCAGTATTTTGAATGCTTTCTAGAAGCCAGCAAAATGTGAGTTACAGTAGTCAAGTGTAAAGATGACTAGAGCTTACTGATGTTGCTCGTATTGATTTAGCATTTCAAGAGAAAAGATCAAACTCATTAACTCATGCAATGACACTTGAAGGTGAGGTTGTGTGAGGTGGGTGAGCTATCCCAGGCTACATGACCAGATAAACCCTGAAGGTAGGATGAGAACCAAGCATCACAAGAAAGTGATGAAATTCACATGTAGTAGTTCACAGTATCAAAAACAGTAGACCAATCTAGTAGGATGTGAACAGAAGACAACCTCTCCCTGGCTTTGTGGGGAGGTTTTGTTATTGACAAGACAGCAATATCTAGTGAATACCCTGGTCTGTACAACAGATGGTTGACTTAAAGAAATTTGACCCTCTCAAGATACAAATAAAACTGAGAAAAGACAGCCTGTTTCAAGGTCTCTGACAGAAATTTGAGCAAATGGGTCTAATTCACAGTATAACTGAGTATAATTATAAATGAGTATAATTTGCAGTTTGTAGGATTTAACAGATCCCTCAGAAAATGCTATATTATGACATTATGTACGCTGCTTCTTCTTCTTCTTCTTTCGGCTAATCCCGTTTAGGGGTCGCCACAGCAGATCAAACTCCTCCATCTGGCCCTGTCCTGAGTGTCCTCCACTGGCACACCAGCCACTCTCATAGCCTCTACAACTGCATCCATAAACCTCCTCATAGGTCTACCTCTCCTCCTCTTGCCTGGAAGTTACATCCTCAAGACCCTCCTACCAATATACCTCTCCTCCCTCCTCTGTACATGTCCAAACCATCTCAATCTCGCTTCTCTAACTTTATCTCCAAAACATGCTACATGTGCTGATCCTCTAATAAACTCATTTCTGATTCTATCCTTCCTCGTCACTCCAAATGAGAATCTCAACATCTTCATCTCAGACACCTCCATCTCCCTCACCTGTCTCTTTGTCAGTGCCACTGTCTCCAGTCCATACAACATAGCAGGTCTCACTACTGTCCTATAGATCTTTCCTTTCATTCTAGCCGACACTCTTCTATCACAGATCACCCCAGACACTTTATGCCATCCACACCACCCTGCCTGCACTCTCTTCTTTACCTCTCTTTCACTTCCTCCATTACTCTGTACCTTCGACCCTAAGTACGTAAACTCATCAACCTTCACCAAATCAACTCCTTGTAACTGGACCTGTCCACCGTCTGCCCTCTCATTCACACACATGTACTCTGTTTTACTCCTGCTCACTTTCATTCCCCTGCTCTCCAAAGCATATCTCCATCTTTCCAAGCTCACCTCCACCTGCTCCCTACTCTCACTACAGATAGGCCAATAGGACTCCTGCCTATCCTCGTTCGTCAGTCTGTCCATGACAATTGCAAACAGGAAGGGACTCAGGGCTGATCCCTGATGTAGTCCTACCCCAATGTTAAACCCATCTGTCATTCCTACCGCACATCTCACTGCTGTCACACTGTTCTCATATATATCCTGCACTACCCTCACATACTTTTCTGCTACTCCTGACTTCCTCATACAATACCACAGCTCCTGTCTCGGTACTCTATCATAAGCTTTCTCTAAGTCAACAAACACACAATGTAACTCCTTCTGTCCTTCCCTATACTTCTCCATTAACACTCTCAAAGCAAACATGGCATCTGTGGTGCACTTAGCTGGCATGAAACCATACTGCTGCTCACAGATCTCTACCTATCCTCTAAGTCTAGCTTCCACTACTCTTTCCCAGATTTTCAGGATGTGACTGATCTACTTTATTCCCCTGTAATAACTACAGCCCTTATTCTTGAAATTCGGCACCATTATGCTTCGTATCCACTCCTCCAGCATCTTCTGACCTTCCAAGATTCTGTTAAATAACCCAGTCAAGAACTCCACTGCTGTCTCTCCCAAGCATTTCCATGCCTCCACGGGAATATCATCTGGTCCAACTGCCTTACCACACTTCATTCTCTGAATTGCAGCCCTTACTTCCTCCTTGCTCACCTGAGGCACTTCCTGATTCACAACCTCTACCTCTTCTAACCTTCTTTCCCTTTAATTCTCTTGATTCATCAGTTCCTCAAAATACTCCTCCCACCTTCCCAAGACACTCTCCTCACCACACAACACATTTCCATCTTTATCCTTTATCATCCTAACCTGCTGCACATCCTGCCATCATGGTTTCTCTGTCTGGCCAATCTGTACAGATCCTTTTCCCCTTCCTAAGTGTCCAACTTCTCATACAGCTTGCTATATGCCTTCTCTTCAGCTTCTGCCACTGCTCTCTTTGTCTTATGACACATCTTCTTGTACCTCTGTCTACTTTCTTCATCTCTCTGAAAATCCCAATTTTTTTTTAGCCAAACGCTTTCCTCTCAAACTTTCCTGAACGTCCTCATTCCACCACCACAAGTCCTTGTATATCTTCCTCTGTCCTGAGGTCACACCAAGTACCTTCCTAGCCACATCCCTCACTGCATTTGAAGTTTCATCCCAGGTATCCAGAACACCACCACCATTACCCAGTACCTGCCTCACCTCATCCATGAATTTTACACACAGTCCTCATCCTTTAACATCCACCACCTGATCTTAGGTTCCGCTCTCAGAATGATTATAATATTAATATTATTATATTATATAATGATATAAGGAGAATGATTGCTGCTGCCAAATCTTTTTCCTTTTAATTTGACTTGCAGAATATAACTATTATCAGCTTAACTGAAAAGACTTGATGAGCACTTACATTTGAATTTAAAATATGGTAACTCTTACCGTCAGCATCCAGTGCTGGTGCTCATTGACAACACCCACAATAATTTTGTAGTCCTTGGGGTCTATCTGTAAATGTGACCAAAGGTAGTGAATGCTGTATTTGGATATAAGAGATACAATACATTTGTTTACCAATGCAGTACACACCTTAATTCTGGAAAATGTCCTCATCCAGACTGCAGTCATTGCATACGTGTCGATCATTGCTGCACGAGTGGTATTGTTGCTGTTATAATTCTTCACGAGCACCATAAAAAACAACCCCCTTGTAACTCAGTCTGTGTTGATGGTAGGTCAAATTCACTTTAGAGTTACACAGTTGAGACCAAATCATGTTGATTCTATGAGTTTCATTAACATAGGACCAGTGTAGCCAATATTGGGGGGGGGGGGGGGGGGGGTGCATTTTACGGAAGGTGGCCTGCCGTAAAATGCACCCCCTTGTAACTCAGTCTGTGTTGATGATAGGTTAAATTCACTTTATAATGACATAGTTGAGACCAAATCATGTTGATTCTATGAGTCATTAATATAGGACCAGTGTAGCCAATATTAGGGGAGGTGTGCATTTTACGGCAGGTGGCCTGTTGTAAAAAGCACCCCCTTGTAGCTGTCACTTTTTGTTTGAATGTTGTTGATTCTAGCTCAAAATCATTGTAGCCATATAGACACAACCAACCAGCTTTACAGATGCAACACCATAAGTTTAATATAAAATGTATATGCATGTCAGTTAGAAAATACAGAATAATAATTTTATAATTATATCTCAGTATTAAATATAACAGGATGCACTGCTGTCAGGCCTCGTCGTCAGTACATGGTTTTTCTAACAGACTGAAACAAGCACAGCACTCACATACAACACAGTATGTGTCGAACACAGGACTATCCATGCCTTCATTGCAACTGTCGTTGATGCTATCAATCAATCAAAACATTACTTCGTAAACTCTTTAATATGCCAACGTTTTGTAAAATCATTTTAAAGTCACTACCTTTTGGTAATCACATCACTGAAACCATCGTTTGTGTAGGCCTACATATTTTGTACATTATGCACAAACTACATTTTCTCGTGTAATCATAGTATAAAACAACATTGAGCTCTTTTCTGTAAATCAGCGATTTCCATCAACGTTAACAGAAAAGTAAGATATTTTTCTCTCGCTATTTTTAGCGATATCGAAGCGGATTGTATCCGTTTTCGAAAGCAGACCGTACTGTGCGCGTTCACGAGAAGGGGAAGCATTTCACGGCGGGGGTGCTGAACTCGGGTTACCGATTTATAACGTGAAAAACAACGTGTTTTCTTTCTCTTCTTTTTTGCTCGCAGAGCCTAATGGTCGTGATGTCAAGCTAAAAATTTATTGACGATAAAATACTTGGACAGAACACTGTGCAACTTACAATGTGACACACAATGTGTGTTACAATTTGCGTTTCTCATAAAAAATATACAAGCCGCTGTTCTGCTGTGTGTACCGGGACACAAGCCGCTGTTCTGCTGTGTGTACCGGGACACAAACCGCTGTTCTGCTGTGTGTACCGGGACACAAACCGCTGTGCCGTACTTCCGGTATTAGTGTGACGGAACACAGAGGGACGGCACAGTAACATCGGGGCTACAACTCCTACTGCTTTCACCTGTGCCTACATGTGACTTCTGCAGTCATATTGTTTTCTGATTTTAAATTAATCTAATTCAAAAAGAAGGTCACAGACATTATTTTGTGCTGTTTGTTCCGACAGATGGGAGAGCAGCCATCTGCATTTGTTGCCCTCCAGGTTTGTTGACCTTTTATCGTTACGTTGCTGGTATTGAGATCAAATTAATTACTATTTAGACATTATTCATACCCTTCTGGCCACTTTCATAAATTACAATGTTAAATACAAAAATAACAGAGGGTTCTGTTGTAGTTCCCCAAGTTCACAACTTTAAAAACAGTAGTAAACAAAATTAAAACGTCTTTATTTATCCTGTTTCTAAATTGTCACACTGTCATCACTGGTGTGGGACTCTAGCTAGTGATAAGTGGTTGTCAGTTTCCAACAGATTCTCCAAAGCTCTTGGCCACTTGGGCCACTGTGATTGGCTGTTTCTCTGTCCAACATCAGCAGGTACTGTGCACAAACCGAAACACATCATTCAATATCTGGAGAATCTGACAACAAAAGATTAAAAAATACAATCATAAAGGCAGGTTGTCGTTGTCATTATGTTCCAAATACCTACTGCTAACGTGAAAATATATAGTGTAATGCTCACATATCAACCTTTGGCAGTTTTTGACAAGTATATACAAACTACCCAAATTAAAATATAAAAATAGAATAAAACCCAAAAGCAGTAACAAAAAAAAAATCAGATATAGAAAAAATAAATAAAAATTCAGATATTTATTTGTCTCTACTTTGATGTATTAATGTCAGGGTGCTTATTTGTACGGAGGGCGGTGCGGCTGGGTTCACTGTGTATCTGATCTACTGTAGCGGCGTGTCTGGGATGAAGATGTACAGTGTTACTGCAGGCTAGCGGCTACGCAGCAGAATAAACAACATGGTATCAATGGTCTCCACAGCAACAGACTTCTAGATGCAGCATCACCAGCCAAGTGGTAATATGGATTGTGGCCTTTGAATGCACGATGCACACAGCATCGCTGAGACCAGGGCACATGTCCCCTTGTAAGAACTAGCTTTAAATGGGCTGAGTACATGAGTACACACAGGGTATGTGAGAGAGTCGTTCTTACACTGACCTATGGCCTGGGACTCCATAGAGCTGTCATCACTGGTATGTATATTATATATATATATATATATATATATATATATATATATATATATATATATATATATATATATATATATATATTTATATTTATTATTTATTATTTTTTTTCTTCAAAACACTCAGACTGGAGGAGTTTGAGGGAGGAATTAAAAGCTAGACATAATACAGTTACTGCCAGAGACTGATCTTCTCTCTCTTGTTGAGGAAAGCTAGCTCCATCAGACCAAAGGTTGTAGCCAAACAGACTCTCGGTGAAGGTCTGACCACTGTAGACAACACGCCACATCTCCTGCCAGAATGGTAGAAGAGAAGCAGATTCAGTGTCAGACTGATGCAGCTGTGGTGCGTTAAACCACGGCGTGTGAGATCTTTCCTCCTCACTGCTGTAAGATCACACACGTCCTCTCTGATCTCCTGCTTTCTGAGATCAGCACCTTCACGTTGCACTTTAGACACAACTGTGATCGCTGCTTAGTAATGATAATAATAATAATAATAATAATCTTCTCATGAGTCAATTATCCCAATGATCCCATAACTGTATTAGTGAAACACCTGCTCATGGGTCATTTAACCATCTCAGACCTGTAAATTCTGTCCTTAGTAAAATTCTACTAAATTTCTAGCACATCCTTCTGTAATTGCCTCCCCCTTAAATTCTGACTTTTATTTCTGTCATAAACAAATTTATGTTGCAGTTGTGCGTATGGTACCGTGACACAGCAGTGTCTCTTTTGGATCAATCATGTTATCAATTAATAAATGACCATTTTCTGATTACATTTCTCATTTCACAGTAACACTGTTTTAGCAAGTGGTTACGCCTACAGATCACTTAGCACTGTTGGCCTTATAACATATACATTTATTAATTTTACACACTACGGTGTCAAGAGAAGAAAAGGCTGCATATTTCTGTCTAAAAGCAAAAACATTTTACATGAACGCAGAATTGCAAGCTGTTTGCTGTAAATGTTTAATAGGAGAACGTGAGAAAGAACACCAGCAGTTACAGATACATCTGTGAACTTGCTACTCCACCACTGTGCGAAATGAGAAATGGCCATGAATCACATCCCATAATCTCCTGTTCATTTAAATCACCTGCAACTCTCAAGCAAAAGGGCTGATGAGTTTAGAGACATGCCACCAAAGAACAAGCAACCAATGATCTGCAGAACAAGTGAAAAAAATAGAAATCACAGGAAGCTTTAGTCGACTTCCTCGATGGTGGGTCCAGACCCTCCTCCTCCTCCCCGGGGAGTGGCGCCGGCCCCTGGGAACCCCCCGGGCATCCCCTCAGGTACGCCACCCGCACCCTGGTAGAGTTTGGTGATGATGGGGTTGCACACCTTCTCCAACTCCTTCTGCTGGTGCTCAAACTCGTCCTTCTCAGCAGTCTGTCAGAGTGATCGAGAGAGAGATAATCACATCAAAGTACACATTGGCATTTGAGTCAGCGATGTCAACATTTAGATTTTAAAATGTCAGACAACAGCTTAAATATCTGCTTATCTGAAGACTTTCAACATAGCGACGTTTACTGGAACACAGAAGAATTTTTTACGGCTAACGTGAGCTGGTTCTCTTAAAAATAAATCACCCTCAGCCTTGCTGAGTGAGGTTGGGGTGAGACGTGAGACGTCACGTGCCTGGTTCTTGTCCAGCCAGCTGATGACCTCGTTGCACTTGTCCAGGATCTTCTGCTTGTCTTCATCGCTGATCTTCCCTTTGAGCTTCTCATCCTCCACCGTGGACTTCATGTTGAAGGCGTACGACTCCAGCCCGTTCTTGGAGGACACCTTGTCCCGCTGGACATCGTCTTCTGCTTTGTACTTCTCTGCCTCCTGGACCATGCGCTCGATGTCCTCCTTACTGAGGCGACCTGAGGAAAAGATGTCCGTCGACAAACATTCTGATGTCTTGTTTCAAAAAAGCAAAAAAACAAACCCCACAGTCAATTAAAGTCATGACAGAAGTGCTACCTTTGTCGTTAGTAATGGTGATCTTGTTTTCCTTCCCTGTGCTCTTGTCTACCGCAGAGACGTTCATGATACCGTTGGCATCAATGTCGAAGGTTACTTCGATCTGAGGAACACCGCGTGGTGCTGGGGGAATGCCTGTGAGCTCAAACTTCCCAAGCAGGTTGTTGTCTTTAGTCATGGCTCTCTCCCCCTCGTACACCTGTAAGACAACAGGCACGTCATGTCCTGCGGTTCATGTCCTGGGGTTCTGCCTCCCTGGTTTGGGAGGCAAGTCAGCAAACATCGTGAGCCGACCCCGAATATCGCAGGGTCGACTGCTTGGAAGGCCAATTCATCACATCTCTCTCACCTGAATGAGCACGCCGGGTTGATTGTCAGAGTAGGTGGTGAAAGTCTGCGTTTGCTTGGTTGGGATGGTGGTGTTACGTTTGATCAGTGTGGTCATGACTCCACCAGCTGTCTCGATACCCAGGGACAACGGAGTGACGTCCAGCAACAACAGGTCCTGGACATTCTCAGACTTGTCTCCTGACAAGATGGCTGCCTGAACAGCTGGGCGGGTACAGGGGACGGCACAAAACAACCAGGTTATTTAATTATGCAAAAAAAAAAAAAAAAAGACATCGAAAGGTACTTTAAAAAACAGACGTCCAAGTCACCTGCACCATATGCGACAGCTTCGTCAGGGTTGATGCTCTTGTTAAGTTCCTTTCCATTGAAGAAGTCCTGCAACAGCTTCTGGATCTTAGGGATACGTGTAGAACCTCCAACCAGGACGATGTCATGGACCTGGGCCTTGTCTAGCTTGGCGTCGCGGAGGGACTTCTCGACAGGGTCCAAGGTGCCCCTGAACAGGTCAGCATTGAGCTCCTCGAATCGGGCCCTGGTGATGGAGGTGTAGAAGTCGATGCCCTCGTAGAGCGAGTCGATCTCGATGCTGGCCTGCGTGCTGGACGAGAGGGTGCGCTTGGCCCGCTCACAGGCCGTGCGCAGACGTCGCACGGCCCTCTTGTTGTCGCTGATGTCCTTCTTGTGTTTGCGCTTGAACTCGGAGATGAAGTGGTTCACCATGCGGTTGTCAAAGTCCTCGCCACCCAGGTGAGTGTCCCCAGCCGTGGACTTGACCTCGAAGATGCCGTCTTCAATGGTGAGGATGGACACATCAAACGTGCCTCCACCGAGATCAAAGATCAGGACATTTCTCTCTGAGCCCACCTGCACACGAAGAGTTGAACGTTAGCTACTCAACATATATGTATTTTTGACATTTGCGGAGTCCCAGGCTTTTCTAGAGCAGTTTGTTTTCTAGAGCTGTAGTGCCAGTATGGCACACTCACTTTCTTGTCCAGGCCATACGCAATAGCAGCTGCTGTTGGCTCATTGATGATACGAAGGACGTTCAGTCCGGAGATGGTCCCCGCATCCTTGGTTGCTTGGCGCTGAGAGTCATTAAAGTATGCAGGTACAGTGATGACGGCATTTGTGATGGTCTGCAGGAGAAAAACAAGAATGTATTAAGTGACCATAAACCGAACAGGTGACGTTGTCATGTACACTGCAAACACCTGGGCGTGGCACTGCTAATGTTTACAGTTTCAATACATGCCAACACTTCGTTTAACAAGTGCCCCTGACCAACACACAATTCCTCAGAACCAAGCTAAACATTTAAACATCAAAATAATGACCAGCAGGCTGCATGACAAAATAGGAAAATTGTTTTTCGCACCTTGCCAAGATACGCCTCGGCAATTTCTTTCATTTTTGTAAGCACCATTGAAGATATCTCCTCAGGATAAAACGCCTTTGTTTCTCCTTTGTATTCAACTTGGACTTTGGGGCGAGAAGAGTCATTGATTACTGTGAAGGGCCAGTGTTTCATATCTGACTGTACAACCGTGTCATCAAACCGACGTCCAATCAGCCGCTTTGCATCTAGACATAAAAAGCAAGAAAAGGAATTAAATGCAGAACGTCCACAAGCCCCACTGTCTCGTGATTCTCCAAAGTGGAACCAACACCGTCCCGATCGAGGCACACGCAGCTTACCAAACACCGTGTTGGTGGGATTCATGGCCACCTGGTTTTTAGCAGCGTCTCCGATCAGCCTTTCAGTGTCCGTGAATGCGACGTAGCTGGGAGTGGTCCGGTTACCCTGGTCATTGGCAATGATTTCAACCTTGCCATGCTGAAAAACACCTACACACGAGTACGTGGTGCCCAGGTCAATACCAACCGCTGGTCCCTTAGACATGATTGTCTCCACCTGTAAATTCAGAGTTATTTTAGTCACATAGAGCTTGGGATTAAGGTTAGAAAAAAACAAGGCATCGCGTATTCATGGAAATACTTTGTCTTCTCTCTTAACATCTTTATTTAGTCCTATACTGTCATACCCCAGGCGAGTTGTATTATACACATGCGCCACAGGTCTACTGATGGCGTGGTGACAGGTTAATGCCTATAGACCCCACTCCATCAGCTGGTCTCATCTCTCAGTCTGCACCTGTTCACGCCTTTAAAAAGACCCGATGATGCGTAAAAACGTTTGACGTGCGAAGATAAGCGGCGCCGAGAACAGCAAAGCGTAAGATAATAAATAATAATAGTAAATAAATAAAATAAAATGTGTTTTTCATGCTTCTCCTTGGAGCGTTAGGGAGTACAACACAAGCGCGTTACGGTTTCATTTCAGGTTCGTTCTCCAGATAAACGCAGAGCCCAGCGGGCAAAACGAACAATTTCCGCAAATATTACATAAGAGGAACTGGGAGTGTCTCGTACGGGCCGTTTCAACAGGACTGAACGTCTACTAGAACATTCTATGCATGTCGTTAAATTGTTGCCGAGCGTCCCAAACGAACCGACCTGCCGCGGTTCCGATGTGACGGAGCATATTCGTGCCCGTCCCGGTGTATGTGTGCATTCACTACACCTGAATACGCACTCTGGACCATCCACATACATACAGTTTAGTGGACATTAAAATAGGTCGATGTGTTATTAATCCCGATATGAATCTAACGTTTGTCTTTAGTTCAGTCCGTCCAGACAGAATCATATTCCACCTACCTGATCAACTCTAGCTGGACTTTATTACCCGCTCGGCTCGTGCACTGGGCGCTGCAGCGACACTCAACACGTACGCGCGCGCGTCCTGCTAGCGCGTCCTCTCCTGCGCGCGGGGTATTTCCGTGGAGGCGGGACCAGATACCGTCACTGGGCGGGACGCAGAACAGTCCAGAACGCAGAAACGCGCGTCCAATCACGATAAAGCAACCATAGAGCCAACCCTCGAGTGAGAGCGCGGATGTGATCGGGGAGGCGTGGCTGCGCGCAGACGCCGGTAGAGACTTCTGATGAATCCGCGTGGACAGCACTCACGGCGTGCGGCAGATAAAAAATGTTAAGAGTATTAATCTTTTTACACGAGTATTGTCCAATATCCGCGCTGGTATCGATATTATGGATATTTGGGTCGATCCGCCCAACTCTAGATGACACCGAACGCAAGTTAACGGAACTTTCGCGAGCCACCGCTCAGTACCTGACGCAAGACAAGTGAGCCACCAACATTTCTATTTCAAGTCACTCCAATTGTATGCAATTTGTACACAATGATAGGATCAGAAATGAGTTTATTAGAGGATCAGCACATGTAGCATGTTTTGGAGATAAAATTAGAGAAGCGAGATTGAGATGGTTTGGACCAGTGACTGTATATATAATGGACGGTACGTCGCCGTTGACTCCCATTGGGTGTATCTCAATTCAGGGGCTGCAGCCCACGAAGTGTGCATTTGTAGGCCAATTACGTCACTGCGCCGCGCCGAATGTTGTCCCAATTCGTCAAGTACCCGTCGCTGCAGAATCAAAAGTCCAGGGGGTGGAGCTAGATCTAGATCCAACTCCTCCCACCGTCCATAGTTTCTTTTGGTCGGTCCAGGGGGCGGAGCTGCATCTAATCCAACTCCACCTACGTGTCGCTTACGTTTTCCGACCAGGAAATAGAAATCCAATAAATTCACCCTTTTACCGTTTAAAGATCAAAATGTTCTTTGAATGTTATTTAAATAACACAATACACGTTTTTTAAAGTTTACAAGAAAATGTAAAAGTGGACAGGAATAATGATTGCCAACATAATAAAGTACAGTACATTTCTTAAATATGTACTATTTCATTTTTTTTACCTTTAATAAAATTACTTTTTTCGTTAGGACGGTACAGTTCAGGCGTGCAGAATGGACAGTGGTATTTACTACAACATGTAGTGCACTGCACAACTGAAAGCGTCTGTCCTTTTTTTCAAAACCGTGATATGCATCTATAGATGGATGGAAAAATATAAATAGCATGATATTAGTTGTGAAGTTTTTCAGTGAACTGGTTAATGAGGATCATGGCCGTTACATGCACACACTACTGAATAACAATCCCCCTCGATGTGTCCATGCTGTACCGAACAGCACAACCATTACAAATTTTAAGTAACTACAGCAAACACTAATTAATTCAACAGTTTATGTCCAATATGAAGAACACAACATACATAAGTATTTAATACATCTGTATTCTGTTTAGCTAACCTCTCGTCTTCTAACATCAGTTTTTACCATCACTTACGTAGACACCTAGATTAGATAAACTTAACAGTGTTCATGCAAACAGAAATAGTCAGATTTAGTATAATCACCAAAGGAAACTAGTTACTAGCATTAGTGAGATGAAAATTGGTTTATTATGAACCTACTTTCACATTCTTGATTGTTCACAAATGAACTGCATGTGAGTAAATAAGAATAGCAATTTAGGATGACAACGGTGATTTGGAATGGCTGATCTGATACAACTCCTCCTGCGTAGTGCAATTACTTCAGACCAATGAAAACACGATGGTGGGAGGAGTTGGATCTAGATAAGCTCCACCCCCTGGACTTTTGCTTTTGCAGCGACGGGTATCTCCAATTCGTGGGCTCCTTCTTATGCAGCCGACGAATGTAGCCTTCAAAACCCCGAAAACGAAGGATGCATCTGAGTATCCTTCGCGTCCCACCATATCCCAGGATTCATTGCTCTATGAATAATAAACAGGCGACATGGCGGAGTCTAATGTACGGGCCGAAGAATTCATTTTTAAATGTCGGTATTTTTTAAATATGGAAATTTATACTGCAATGAGATGCTAAATAACGTGCCAATTATTAATGATATTGCAGGTAAACCTGTGCTTTTAGTATTTACTAAAGTGTAACATTTTTTAAAATACATTGAATTTTGTTATTGTTATACTTCCTGCCAAACATGTGAATACATGTTCAACGCATTTTCTTTTAGGCATTTATAATAATATAATAAAAATACATTGTATTTGATGGTGCCTTTGTGACACTCAAGGTCACCTTACATAATAATAATAATAATAAAAAATTAAGACAGAGAAATGGTACAAATAAATAATGCATAAAATAGACAGAAGATCGGAATCATACATTAAAGGCAACTCTAAACCAGTATGATTTGAGACCTGACTTAAAATACGTAATAGAGTCAGAGTTTCTTAAATCGGGTGGTAAGACATTCCATAGCCTAGGACCAGATGTTATTTGTGGGTGATGCGATATAAAACTCAAGTTCTTATTTTTAGGGACCAAGGAAAAAACGGATGTAACACATATGTAACGGGGCAGAGCGTGGTCACGCAAACATACGTCTTGCGAAGACTAGACTGTCTCATTTAACAGCCGTGAGATGCAGCCTACCTGGCCTTCGAAGTGTGTGGCCACCGTGTGCTGCAGTCTACGCGGTCTACGTAGGCTGCAGCCCCTGAATTGAGATGCACCCATTGTGAACTTTTGAAGCCACCAAGATGGCCGCACGGACACCGCCATCTTGGATGCGCTTGCGCAGTAGATGAAAATTGGAGCCAGAGCATGCGCATTAGAACCGGTAGGCAGGACAGTATCTCCACCAGAGCATGCGCATTAGAACCGGTAGGCAGGACAGTATCTCCACCAGAGCATGCGCATTAGAACTGGTCGGCAGGACAGTATCTCCACCAGAGCATGCGCATTAGAACCGGTAGGCAGGACAGTATCTCCACCAGAGCATGCGCATTAGAACCGGTAGGCAGGACAGTATCTCCACCAGAGCATGTGCATTAGAACCGGTAGGCAGGACAGTATCTCCACCAGAGCATGCGCATTAGAACCGGTAGGCAGGACTGTATCTCCACCAGAGCATGCGCATTAGAACCGGTAGGCAGGACTGTATCTCCACCAGAGCATGCGCATTAGAACCGGTAGACAGGACTGTATCTCCACCAGAGCATGCGCATTAGAACCGGTAGGCAGGACAGTATCTCCACCAGAGCATGCGCATTAGAACCGGTAGGCAGGACAGTATCTCCACCAGAGCATGCGCATTAGAACCGGTAGGCAGGACAGTATCTCCACCAGAGCATGCGCATTAGAACCGGTAGACAGGACAGTATCTCCGCCAGAGACCGTATCTCCGCCCCGACATTCGTTAGGATACGGCCACCAGTATAAACACTTTTGACGTTTTACAAAATAATCAAAGGTAAAAGGTTTTAATACTGCTCTCGAGAGTTTTGATAGAGTTTTGCTGTTGAGCGCGTTCACATTTGAGTGTCTGGTAAAACAACGTAGCTATTAACTGTCAATCACCTTATCGCCACACCACTTTAAATAACACTTAATAACTTCTATAAAATCTCTTTATCCTACAGAAAAACACTGGGAGAGATACTAATGCAATGCGGTGTTATAGAATTGACAAAATATAATTGCTCAAAAAACATATTTTACGTGTAATAAAAATTCAAAGTTTCTCGTCCGGCCCGTTCACTTACATGGGAATGGGCGGGGTTAAAAGTTGTACTGCAGCCAGCCACTAGAGGGCAACTGACTCACGAAGGCTTCAATTTTCACTTGTGTCATCCAGTCCACTTATATATACGGTCTCTGGTTTGGACATGTACAGAGGAGGGAGGAGAGGTATATTGGTAGGAGGGTCTTGAGGATGGAACTTCCAGGCAAGAGGAGGAGAGGTAGACCTAAGAGGAGGTTTATGGATGCAGTGGTAGAGGATATGAGAGTGGCTGGTGTGTCAGTGGAGGACACTCAGGACAGGGTCAGATGGAGGAGTTTGATCCGCTGTGGCGACCCCTAAATGGGAATTGCCGAAAGAAGAAGAAGAAGAATTGATTTAGTATAGATAGACAGTCAACAGGATATGCAATATAATCAAACTATACCGAGTTTTTGAAGCTATTCATACTGAAGTTGGTTCTTAAGTCATAATGTGTGTGGAGTTTTGATAGTTTGCCAATCTTGATGTTAATGTTTTGATGTTTGGTGAATATGTATAACCTGTCCTCTTTTTGTATGTATTTTAGATTGATCCAGCTGCTTTTTCCATTTTGTTACTTTTACTTTTTATTATTATTGTTCAATATTAGTACTTTAATGCTGATTTGAACTAATATTGGTCAGTGTTTCCAGTATCATTTAAAATATAAAATAATATATTTAAAAGGCTGCCTGTATGTCAGAGAAAATCCACACTCACCTTCAGTCCTGCAGATGTGTAGATGTTTCCATACTAGTCTTTGGTCCTGCAGATGTGTAGATGATGTGTGCTGGGGACACAACAGCAGTCTGCATGGGGGCGTCTATAAATCATAAACAGAAATAGAGAATGCTGTTGAATTTGAATAAATCATCCTGTCTATTTCTACCCATTTCAAAATTGCTTCTGTCTTGAATAAAGCTCAGTGTTTTGTGTCCAAACGGTTCTTGGTGATCAGTGCTTCCTTAAAGAACTGATCTAGTACACAGTAGTTTAAATATGAATGAATTAGGATTAATTACAATAATATGTTTAGATTATTCACCAGAGGAAGTTCTGCTTTGTCGTTTTGTTTACTAATACGTTTTCCAGTGTGCCACGAACTTTACGGGCTCTAAATCACCACCTGGTTGTTGTTGATCAATAAGAGGATTCAGCCAGACTAAAAATGAAACTTTTCTCCTTTCAGCTTCTCCTTGTGTGCTGCAGACTTGCTAAATGTGCTAACAGATGAGTTGAAGACCCAATGGAACATACGTGTGAAGATGAAGAGTATTTTGACTACTGCTGCTGTTTTCTTACTGAATGTGGCACCGTGTTTGTGTGGGTGTGCCTGGCCTGAATATGAAATCAATGGACGATGTTGTCCCATGTGTGCAGCAGGTAAGACAATTTCATATGTTTCCAAGATTTGCTACAAAGTTACAAAAAAGCTTATTAATTTCCTAATTAAATCATGCCATTGGACTGTCTAAATTTGCAGTGAGTTTAGTATAAATTGCAGTTATTAAGTGTAAATAGAACAATGTTTGAAATACTCTATTTTCGTAATGAGAAATTATATTTCAGCCATTTTCTACTGGTGTTTGAATTTCAACAGAACTGTTTGTTGTACTTAAATGAGCACTACCTCAGCAAATAGCACTTGTTGTTCTTGTTCTTTAAATTATATGTCTATCTCTATAGTTATTTGTGCATCTTGGTATTTAGTTTATTTCCTGTTTAAGTGAGCCTATGTTTAATTGGAATATTAGGTAATCACATTAACTCCTGTAGGTTAGTAGTAGTCTGGCTCAAGGCATCTTGCATCAAAGCACTTTGTAAGTTGCTCTGGATAAGAGTGTCTGCTGAATGTAAATGTAAGTTGTCAGAAATCTGAAGATGGCAGTTTCATATGCAAATAGAGAGTAGACAACAAACTTTGGTGACATGAGGCTGGTTTTCCAGCTTGTGACCAAAATCTGACTCCTACATCATGACTTATAGAACTGGTGCTAGGTTGCAGACATAATGCTTTTTGGAATATGTAAAAATGTCACTGCTGTTTCACTGGCCAGTTGCCTGTATAGCGAGCCAGTTAATCAAGTAACAAATAAAATTAAAACTAAAATCATCTCCAGATTTGTGAGTCTATGGTTAGTGGACCCCTTTATAGTTTTTTTTTTTTCCCCAAAGCCTTTGGCTAGCACTTACACTAGCACTACTAGTTTTCTGTGTGTTTACATTCATTGGGTATTTAACTAAAAGTATTATATATTATATATGTTGTGCAAATAAAACATTGGGGCATCGTCTTAAAACAATTGCAGGATTAAACTTTAATTGAAAGATCATTCTGCTGACTTTTAACATGTTTTTTAGGTAACAGAGTTGCTGAGCACTGTAATCAGGATGTTCCAGATTGTGTGCAATGCCTTCCATCAACTTACACTGCTGAACCCAATGGCCTAGAGCAGTGTTTGAACTGTACTGTGTGTAGTCCCGGTAGGTCTGCTCTTTATAAGAATTATGTATTTGCTTAATGCTTAATTAGTGTTTTTGCACAAGTCACCTGCATCATCACCAACAAAAATGTATGTATGAGTTGACTCATGGTATTAACACCACAGATTTTTTTTTTTAAGTTTCCTGTAGACTGTATAATATCTTCTGGGTTTGTCAGAGACTTCAGCAGTAAGGCGCTAGCACTTCTCTTATGCTGGAGTAGATACTTACCAACATTAAAGGAAGATCCGGGTGAAGTGGTGAAAAATATTTTTATTTTAGCTGTTTATCTCCTGTTCAGTTAGGACTTTCATGAATGCCCTCCATTAGATGATATAATAGAAGGAATAGGAGAGAGGTTTCCTATTAGACAGGCAAAAACCAGGATATGTTTGAAATAGCCTAGTACATACTGTAAACTGCACTCTGTATATACTGTATCCTGCATACCGTTTCCTGTAGTAGTGTACATAGTATTCAGTATACAATAGCTAGATTAGTACATTGCATACTGATACGGTTTGCATACTGATTTTGGTCCTAATAAGTAGATTGTAGTATGCAGTAGGTTATTTAGAATACAGCCACTCACTGGTATGGTGACCATCAGAAAATACCCAAAATTTTAAAATAAAAGCATCATATTAAGATGTTCAAAATACAAAGCTTCAAATAAAACAAAGTACAATTTATATGTACTTGTAATTCCAGCAACACACTTTGATTGGGCCTTTGCAGTCATTTTTTGGTATAATGAAAGGAATAGGAGGAGGTTAGACTCCTCATAAACCAGCTCTGTTAAAACACAAAATGGGCAAAAAAAAACCCTTGAAGGAAAGTGAACAGTAGTAACTGTAGTTGACGTGTTCAGGTTGAGAAGGCCAAACAAAAAAGGCGGATGGCTAGTTTGTGTTTTCACTGCTGTTTGGTCTCCTCCATTTTTGTGTTGAAGATGCCAGGGCTACAGTAAAGGAATATTTGCTCAAAGCCACATGAATTCACTTGTCACATGGCCACGAATCAGACATGAATCTGATCTAGAGCACATACACGTGCTCAAATCTTGACCCTGAACAAATAAATTTTGTTTCACATTAAGGCAAAAAAAGATTTAGTTTGAGTGACCTGTTTGGTAATGTGAATGTAGCGTCTGCAAAGTGAAATAAAGAGCTGAGCTTCTGAACAAAAAGAATTGGATTAAAGCTGTGTTATATATTGATGCATTTTAGATGGACAAAGATGTTTTGTGTTTTTTTCCCCAGAAAAAGGTTTAAGAGTAAAGACACAGTGCACACGGACATCAGATACAGTGTGTGAGCCACTGGAGAGACACTACTGTACTGGTCAGGTCGGAGGCAGCTGTACACAAGCAGAGAAGCACACAGCATGCAGCGCTGGACACTGCATACAGCAGGAAGGTTGGTGTAATGTACCTGCTGTAAACTCATACTGTGGCACTTTTTAATTTACTGGGTAATAAGAGCTGCCACATTATTCACTCTGACCCAACAGACCTGGTGTGTGTGTGTGTTTTTGCAGGAACAGCCCATAAAGACACTGTATGTGATGTGTGTCCTGCTAATACCTTCTCAGATGGCTCTCTTCAAACCTGTCAGCCACATTCACGGTGAGTTCACTTGTCCACTCATCAAATCATTCCTGTGATCAGTTGTGATTTTCAGTGTTTTTTTTAGTTTAGTGATGTAATACCCCATGATTGAGGAGTGTATGGTATAGAAGACTCTACAAGTACAGTGTAAATACAGTATTGAGTGAAGAGAGGAACAGGATCATCAGAGATGCAGCTTGTAGTGGAAACTGATCTCATCAATGATTTGGGAAACAGTACAGGCAGAAATCTTCATTATTCTTTAAAGACTTTATATACAATGTTACTTCATTATACTTTTGATTTCACTCTGACAGATGTGAAGATTTGGGACTTAAAGCAATAAAGCCAGGAACCAATTCCACTGATGTTGAATATGGGAAGCAAACCTCTGTTGCTGTAATAGCTGGAATATTTGGGGTTGTGGTGGTGGTGGTGGTGGCGGCAGTGATGGTTCGTAAAAAGATGTATACGCCCGTCCCAACTACAGGTAATGATTTGATACGTACCTAACTCTTAATTTAGTGTATTTACATGTTATTGTAATCAGGTTTGAGTAATCAGGTCTGACCTTCCACACCTGAACAGTTTGACCTAAAGATGAAAGCCAACAGCATGATCAGAGATACCACACACCCTGGACACTGGATTCACCCTCCATGCAAAATGTGATTTGACCTACACAACCAGCTGACATCTCTCCAGCACCAGAGACAAAGCAGTAAAGTGGATTGAGGAACATCTCTGGTGGGTTCAGGAGACATGGAAGAGACATGGGCAGGCTTTAGAAGGCCATGGTTTTCTGTTTTTCTGAACAAACCACTTCACACTAGTGATGGGAATTTCGGCTCTTTTTAGGGAGCTGGATCTTTTGGCTCAGCTCCTCATAAAGAATCTGCTCTTTCGGCTCCTTATTTGAGGGGGTGGCAAACGTAATTTGTTGACGGGGGGTCGGTCTTAAAGGGGAACCGGCTCGGTCTTAGAGGGGAACCAGCTCTCGCCGTTCACTTAAAAGAGCCAGCTCTTTGAACCGGTTCGTTTGCGACCGACACATCGCTACTGCACACACAAGTGCAGCTGTGACCAAACGCTGCTTCTGTTTCTGCTCCACTGATCAACACTTTCTCTTCTAGGTCATATAACTTGTAACTAGGCCTGTCGCGATAATTACATTATTGACTTATCGTATGATAATTTTTTAAACCGCGATCATTTTCGCTGATGCCGATAATTGGCCATTGGGTTTGCATAGAGGTGCTAAATCCAACACAATTGTAACTGATTTTTAAAATATGTGTGGCAATTCTATACAAAAAACTCGCCCAGTGCCATATAATTGATAATAATTGTTAAGATGTTAGCAATGTGTACAGATACAGTGTTTGCAGCATCTTAGCACTTGTTGCACTGATTAGCATTTTAGAGTGCTTAAACCTTTATTTCTAATACAGCATTAAATACACGAAAGGTTCAAGATATTTTGTCATTCAGCAGATGTGTACAGAAGAATGAAATGCAATTATGTAAATGTAAATGTGCTATATTTTTGTCAATTGTGATTTTTCACCGCAATCGAAATTTGTCCTCCGCTTTTTACCCATCTGTGCAGTTAGCACACACACACACTAGTGATTACTAGGGGGCTGTGGCTCACACGTGCCACTTAATTTTTTCGTAAGTGTTATTTTTGTTTATTTTATTACTTGTTCTCATTTTTTTGAGGACAGAGAATGCTCTGAAAACACAATATGTGAAGCCAGATCTTTATTTTCTTGTCAGTTATATCATGAATATTGTTTCTCTGTCAAAAAGGTAAACCTGGTGCTATGTCTGTTAAATGCAATAAACACGACGTTTATAAAGTTAACTACTTTATTTATTTCTTAGCAGAGCAACACCAGTGAACTGCCATGAACATAGCAGTCACCAAAAAGATACCGCCCACTCGGAAAAACATTCCCTTTTCCAGGCCATAGGGTAAATACAAAAAGGACAATATAAGTTAACAATCTCCCTATCATTTTTTATGTAAAAAAAAAAATAATATATACCTATAAATATAATAATACCTATCAAAACATTTCAGTTACATAAACAGAAACCCATATGTGACATCCTGATATGTTAATAGAGTTAGATATGAGATGAACATAACTCATAATGTAAACAAAAGGTGCTTTGAATAGTCAAATAACATTTTCACCATAAATTCCACAATCCTTCACTTAAAGCTTTCAATAGCGTCAGAGCTGATGCTCCCTTTTTGTGAGACAGCAAGTTGGCGCGTTTGTGCAGAACATCTCCTTGGTTTCTTACTTTGGATGATCTCCTTAATACTGCTTATGTCCAACCTGAGTCTCTTCTCTGTGACCTGTTTAGTTGACTTAAGGGCATCAAATAGTGATCGATTGTCAGTCACACAGACCAATGAAGGGGAATTCAGTTCAGCATTACCAGTTAACTCAGAAAAGAGGGTGGCAAGAAAAATAGCATTGTCTATACCATCTGGCATAGCAAGAGTTTCTCCTGCAAGTGTGCTTCATACGTCTAATTCTCTTAGATTGTCAACAGAGAGGAGAAAACTTCCCTTTTTCTCCCATAAGAACAATCAATGTTCCTCCCTGTGTACCTCCATCTGGGACATTACCAAAAGAAGCATCACTGTTGCCCAAATGCTGAAATTTGAGGGTCACTTTCTCAGACTTGAGCTTACGGATAATCTTATTTGTCTCATGCACAGACTGCACTGTGGCATTTTTGATATTACAGTAGATGCCAGACTACATGAGTCAAACATAACATCTGGTCTGGTCTGTTTGGCAACCCATAGGATCTGCCCTATTTTGCCCTAAGTTGCTCCTTTTCTGTGTCACTAAGAGGAGCATCCCTCTTTAAAGCACGTGCTGGTTGCATGTGGAGAGGTTGTAGATTATCAATGTAACTACCCTGGTGTACCAGAACTACTCCATCAATACTAACAAAATTCATTCCACCAATCACACACGGTCTCACCTGATGATGTGGTTTGAGTTTTACTTGACACAGCAGTCGTGGGTCAACAGAGTGAACAACAGAGGGCTCAACACGCATCCTTGGGGAACACCAGTGTTCATGATGGTGGTTTGGGAGGTGTTTTCTCCAACTCTGTGGTCTGCCTGTCAGGAAGCCCAAAAGCCAGTTGCATAGTGAGGTATCAATGCCTAATGGGCCAAGTTTCTCTACAAGGTGCTGGGGGATGACCGTGTTAAAGGCGGAGCTGAAGTCAATGAAAAGCATCCGCACATAACTGTTCTTGTTCTCCAGATGACCGCGTGTGATTGGTGGTCTATATTCAGAAGGTCGGTTGACCGTAGACTCTGGGACCAGAGTTGCCAGGTTCGCGGTTTCACGCCAAATTGGGCTTGTTTGAAAATCCAGCCGCGGGGTGGCGGGGCGCGTTTTAATATTATATTATTATATCATATTTGGGCTAATATTTAGTTGGGATACTAAATTACCGCGGGATTTACAAGTCAAACGTGTACAAGTCAACACTAAGAACCAGGAGAACATAACAACATACTGGAGGACAGTGTGAACAGAGAGAGAGAGAGAGAGAGAGAGAGAAAGAAACACACACAATGTGAAGAAAAAACAGCAAGCAAGAAATGATTAAGTAAAAGTTATTTTATTTTTGCTAATTATGTTACTATTACAGTTTTTTTGCATTTGCTAAGACACAAAAAGTCATCCTTATAGCACAATTTCTGAAACAACTAACCCATGTAGCCTATCTATTGACCATGTGTTTCTTTTAGAAAACACTGCCACACAGTGGCCAGACCCAAATACAAGACGAGATGCACCCTAAATTTGTCTGCTATTGTACAGTATTTTTGTCCTTTTTGTTTCCATGTGTAGTAAATAAACCATCCCATTGTAACTATTTTACTTCATGGTGTTTATGAATGCATAAAAACCTCTGTATATGTAAACTATGGTATACTTTTGGAACAGACTATACACTGAACATTTAAAAAACACATGGTAGTAGTGTTTTCTATTTATCACATAAGTGTGTAGTCACATATAAGAAAGGCTAATCATCTGATATTTGTGTGTAGCGTTTAGATGCAAAAATATGGTTTTGGCAAGAGTTTTGGTTTTTAAGTGTGTTCTGGGAATTCTGAGTTGGCATTGTGTGCACGTAGTGTGCGATGGTCTGCCGCCCCCTACAGGATCAGTGACCACATTGCACCCTGTGCTGCTCATATAGACTCTGAGTCCCTTTGCTATTCCATGTGCTGTCGCAGTGGAAAAAATCTCCCTGTAACTAACCCCCTAGAGGAGATTTATTTTGGTCCCACACGTTAAAAGACAAATGTTTAATTTTGTTAATGTTATTTTGTTGTGTGAAGTTATCCCTTGTGTGATGAGACTTTTAATTTGGGTTTGGTGACGAGTGTTCGCGACGGAGCGCGAGGCTCCTTGTCGAGACAGGTGATCGGAGCGAACTGCGGAGTGACAGAGTTAGCGTTATTAGCAATTGTGTAAAATATATTAAGGTTTGCGCTCCCATTTGTAGAGGCACAAGGTAAGAAATTGGTTAAGTTCGTGTTAGATTTGCTTGTTAAATTAATTACTTTGTGCAAAGGAGTAATAGTTAGTGAGTTTTAATCGTCATAGCAACGAGCTAGCTATTAGCTAAGGAATAGCACTGATAACGGACACGTTTAACTACTCCAAATGATTTGCGCTAGAGGAAACATGCTTTGGTGAAACTTTGACATTTATTGTAGTTTTCTTTTGTTTTATACAGCTCTTATGGTGGTTTGTTAATCCACATTGTACTACAATAAAAAGGGATAAACCATCAGTCAATGGCTCACCTCGTGTACCAAATGGGAACGTTACACTCCCAGTCTTTGATTATTATACTGCAAGAGCTTTTGGGAAGCACAACAATCTGTCAGAACAGTGTTTACCTTAGGAAGACTTTTCTCAAGCTGTAGATCTGTAGGGAGTCACTTGTCCAAAGCTGTAAACCTTGATTCTGAATTTGAAATGCACTGACATTTTGTTATTTTTAATCTTTCTGTTCTTCATATTTTGATAGGACACGCAGGTATGGCTCATCAGACATTCATGATTGTTTACGTAATGATGACACTTCCAGGCTGCTCCCTGGTGACCCACCTGACGTCCGTCCTGCAGTAGTTGACCGCATACAGCAACACGCGTGTCTTTTTTCATGTGTTCATCCTGAAAAACAGCTCACCTCTGCAATGAAACGTCTTCCTAATGAAGGAATATCTGCTGTCTAATTCATGTAGGTGTTTATTCTGATTATTATGAGCTTTAACTCAAACGTGTTTGTTGTAGATGTTACACTGAATCTAAAGTGGCATGCTATCGTGATGGTATGTCCGTCAGAACATAAAGGAAAATTAACAGGTTGCCATTGCCATCTTCTTTATTAGAAGCCACATGTCCACACAAGTAATTCAGGGTGGTATCAGTAGTCCAACTCACAAGTTAGTTCTGTTCAGATGATGCACAATGTAAGCATTCCAATAGAGCTGGGCGATTAATCGATATTATCTATTAATTCGAATTTACAGTTAAGGACGATGTGTTTTTAAGAAAATCGATTTTCTGAGATTTAATTTTCACCACCGACGCTGCACTGTGGGCTCCCGTAGTTCAGTGAGTTTAGCACCTCCCACCCATCCACCCTCAAAACACACACACACAAACATGACGGCGGAACTTGTGTCCAAGAAAAGAGCAACTAGCTCCGTGATCTGGAGTTGGTTCGGTTTTGCGGCGTCAGATGTAGACCAAACAAGTCCTCGCTGTAAGGTGTTTGAAACCGATAGAGGGAGAGAGCGAAGAGTGCTATTCAGTTGCGCTGTCAATAAAGTTTCCCTCCGCGGGATATTTTGGATTAAGCAGTTTCTGCCTCGGTCACCGAACCCGCTTCAATGGATTATACTTTCGCGAGTGACCGTAGCGCGCGGCTCCGGGCACCTCGCGAGTGTGTAAAATGGAGACAAATTAAGTATTATATCGCGATCCATTATTAGTGTTGACTTGTAACTCCTGCGGTAGCCCAACTCAAAAGTAGACCAAAAAACCGCACCCCGCGACCCCATAATTTTTACCCGCGGCTGGATTTTCCAAACAAGCCCAATTTGGCGTGAAAACGCGAACCTGGCAACTATTGTAGTATAAAGTATAAACTGTGGTAGTATAAAGAAACAGTGGAAGGAACATTTACCTGACGAATTTTAATGTTACATTGTGTTTCAGGTTTGAAAAGTGCTGGAATTTAGGCTAAAGTGAGGGGAGCCCTGTTCTTAATCAGAATGTAGACAGCGTGACTGTCAGTACAACATGCAAGAATTGTTCAATTGTATTTGTTTTCCATTTTATTAAAGGGCACCAAATTATTTATATCTATTTATTTTTTGAGGGTGTGTTTTATTTATTTATTTTAAGTTTGAGGTTGCATTGTGTCAATGCTTAAAGTATGTTGGAGAAAACCTTCTAAAAGTTACTGAATGTTCTCACTTGTTTACAATTTGTTTCTGCTTGCACTTTAACCCCAAAGGGGAAATTTAAGTGAAAAATAAATTAAAACTTTTTTTTACCATTCCTTTATCATCTGTAGTTTTTTAGTAGAGGAAAATAAATCTATTAAAATCGAAAATCGGATTAAAAAAAAATTAATCGAAGATTTTTTTGGAGGGCCATATCGCCCAGCTCTACATTCCAATGGTCTATGCACTATAAATACAAGGCATTTGATGGTGGACGAAGGAAATAACAAAGGATGGGTTTCTATAATAACGCATCCGGAATGAGAACAAACCTCCTGCCTTCTAACATGTTTGGTGTGCATAATAAAATGGCCTACTCTAGTATTTTATACTCCAAGTCCCACCCCTTTCCTGGAGCAAGACCTTCTGGGGTTTGGAGCAAAGACTTCTGGGATTCTGAGTTCCATTGGTCCTCTTCTGGAGTTTTTACGTCATTCATGCATGTTTGGGTCATTGATATCATTTTTGAAAGGCAGAGACTTTTATGTTTCTGGGTTGTTTACAAACATGAATCTGTGTCCATTTTACGTCGTCCCCCCCCCCCCCCCCCCCCCCCCAACAACTTTCGTTCGCTCAACAAAATACACTCGCCACCGGCTCCAGGTTAAAATCTCACTCCAAGCGAACGTCAAAAGTTGGCAACCCTGCGAAACTTGAAGAGGAAACCTCAGTGAAAGTAGTCATACTACAAAATGAACCAATCACACACCAGGAGCTTTGAGCTGTAATCGCAGGTCCGTGCCAGTGGGGGTGTGGCCAGGTATCATCTGTGGGGCGGAGCCCAAGTGAACAAGCAGGTAAGTGAACAGTACGACTACACCTGTGAGTGGTTAACGGCCTACTGACATGGCAGCTTCTCACCCAACACGGCGTGTTTGTGACACACAGACATCGAGTTTGGTGCAAGATATTAATGTAAAAAAGTCTTTACAACCCCTAGGACACTACCATATATGGTGTTCCAGTGTCTGTAATGGAGGTCAATGGAGAGCCTGTGTTCTGGCTGCAGGTAGCTTGACACCTGTTTTTCTGTACAAATAAAATGAGAATCTTGTTTTGGAATGTTACTTAAATAATTATAGAGGTACAATGTTTTCACTAAAACATTGAAGCTGAGGGTGAGCTATTTCAGTGACAGATTGTTGATGTTTTATATGTATTATATATTGAAGTGATGGACAAATTTGTTTCTGAGATGACGTTAGGCTAGTCTTTCCCTCTCACTGACCCCTGAAATTTATTTCAAGTTTTTTTCTTGCTAATGGATGCAATTGTAGATTCCCTCAGGTAGGAGTTATCACACAGCACAGCTGGACGGGTCATTTGTGGTCATTAAATCTTTTGCTCGGTGTTGTGCATGTGGAGGACATTCTGGGCTATTTCCCAAATGCGTCGTGGTGTTAAAATCATCTTAGATGATACTAAATGTATTTGGTGTGTTTACAAAGCTTTAGGGAAACCAGTTCCTCACAGCCGTTCTGACACTTCTAAACATTTAATCCTGTGCTATAGGTCAATGACCTAAATGGGATATATGAAGAATACTTGTGAAAACCATCACTGGTTCTCAGGATCAGAACTGACTGCAGTAAGAATGACCATGGCACATGAAACCTTTTGCTTTGTACCTTTTCAAACCAGAAGTTTGACTAATTTAAGACCCTTCTTGTGTCTAAGGGGCAGTCCTGACATACAACACCCATTACATTTTTAATGGGGGGGGGGGGGGGGGGCATCTTCAGATATTTCCATTTCGTTTGATGTGATTTCCTTGTTTCTCATGCTGTCCTGTTGACATGTTGGTGGTTGCCTTGGTGACCTTGTAGGTACTATTATAGTAGTACCGTTGGACCGTTATCATGGTGGGGGGGCTTCCCGGCCTACATGGTCCTAGCACTCATGTTGTCGGGGGCAAATTGGTCCTAGGTGATCCATTAATACCCCCATGGAACAAGACTGCTGGACCCAGTTTCCCTGACCCGAATCATGGTTACCGGGGCCTTGTTCTAGAACCAGGCCTGGGGGCGGAGTCTCTGGAGCCAGGCCTGGGGGAGGAGTTTCAGTGAGCTCTTGTGTCCAAACATTCAAGGTTTTTCTCTGACCCTCCAAGCTTTTCCAGTGTATTTAAATGTACTTTTACTTAATTTAAGAATTTATTTTTACTGTCAACAGATCTTGTGCAAAGTAAGCATGGGGGCATTAAAGTGGTACAAACCACTCTGTTCTGACATGTTCACACATGACCGATTACCCAAGTCACCAGAATCATTTGGTGCATTTCACCATTTTGTAAGACGGCTGTTCCATTAACCCAGACCTCAATATTCCTGCTTCATCTGACAAACATATTCGGTGAACGCACATGGAATTTACAAAACGTTAGAGGTTCAACAGTGATGTTTCTCAATAGGAGTGAGATCAATACAGGCATGTGGCATGTGGTATGTTGTATGTAGAGTACCAGTGGATTCAGTACAACTTTAGCTTATAACAACTAAAAGATTAAAGATCTCCATCCAGGAGTAAGAATCTTCTGACGTTAAGCCACTGAATTTACAGTGACCTAATACTGGGTAGTACTGACCTTGTCACCACAAGGTGGTGCTAAATATTAGCATTTCCCTGTTACAGTGGATACGAACGACATAAAACAGCATCAGTTAGACCAGTGGTTCTCAAACTGTGGTACGCGTACCACTGGTGGTACGCAGAGCACCCCGCGGTGGTACGCCAGATGAACTCGGAAAATAAAAGATGCTTTGAGGTTTTTTTTTTTTTTTTACACAACACATTTTTTTTATTAAAACAGAATTATGACAAGTCCTGAAATTCAGAAACTAAAAGGGATTACTCGTATTATGTGCGGAGAAAATGTCGCTAAACAGTTCGACCTGGTGCATCTTTCAAACGACACGGTCACTCGCAGAATTGATGAAATGGTGGACAACGTCAGACAAACATTGACCGAGAGAATTAAAATGAGTAAATGCTTCTCACTGCAGTTAGATGAATCCATAGATGTCGCAGATTTAGCCAACTTGCTCGTTTACGTGCGATATGAGTATGAGGGCATGTCGCACGAAGACTTTTTGTGCTGTAAACCAACCACTACCAACACGAACTACAGGAGAACTACATTACAGGGTTGCCAACTTTTGACGTTCGCTTGGAGTGAGATTTTAACCTGGAGCCGGTGGCGAGTGTATTTTGTTGAGCGGGGGGGGGCGAACGTAAAATGGACACAGATTCAGTGTTATATCGCCGGTGGATGGCGTGTGTCTCACGCTCAATGCGTGAGAGTTGGCAACCCTGACATTATAACATATGTGTGTAATGAGCAGGGTTGCCAAATGCGTGAGACACACGCATTTGACCGTCTTCACACGCCACACATCCGATTTCTCACGTCGACAAAAAAAAATCTAGTTTATTTACCTCTGATCCACATCTATGATTCAATGAGTTACTAGTTCGCTCTGGCGCCAACCATCGTGATATAATACTTAATTCGTGTCCATTTTACATCCTCCCGGGTCAACAACTTAAACTTGCCAAACAGCTTTTTCTTTTTTTTTGGGGGGGGGGGGGGGGGGGGGGGGGGGGGGTAGTAGGTGGTACGTAGAGGTTTTTCGTTTGACAGTTGGTGGTACTTTGTCTAAAAAGTTTGAGAACCACTGAGTTAGACTATTGGATGTTTGTTTATCAGCAGCCATTTTAGGAGTTGTGATACATTTTTGTAATGTGAATTTTTTAAATGTTAATTTAGACTTTTAAACGATAACTTTAAATGTAAGTGACAACCGCTGGAAGGTGATGAAGGCCCATTCAAAGAATGATGACAACTCATCACAAAATATGATGGGTAAATTTATTCAAATGTACTTGGTGTGCAGTGAATACAATACTAATACATTTAATTCTAAACATTAAAGTGTTTTTAATAATGAACAAGAATGAACTACATATTTGGCTTATTACATGTCGCTGTAATTAGAACCTCAGAGTAACATCATTAGACCACAGACCGGGGTCTAACTCCCATGGTTTTATTTTCCTGTAATGTTTGCTCTGGTCACCACTCTCAAAGGCAGCGTGTCCCCGACCCATTCACCTGGACAGTCCATCATTCTGGCCCATAATGCCACTTCCTCAGCAGTAGAGTCCAGCCAGTTCACACTCACCCCGTAGCTTATGCCTGGTGGAACAATAACTAGTTTAATCTTTAAACATTAAATGCTACACTACTGCAACAGTAGACATTACTACGACTACCTAGAATAATTTTGTGTACAAAGTGCAACGAAAAGATCTTTACGTTTTGAACGATGGACCATGACAAAAATAAAATCACTGAATCGTAGTCAGTGTAAATGAATGAATGGAACAGGAATGAGGCAGAAGATTTGATTACTGTTCTAAGAATTACCATTAAATTAATCACTAGCTCAATTTGGTGGTAGTTTAAGTATAAAACCACACTCCAATGAAACACTATTTAATTAATATAAGCTATAGCTTCTGACATTAAAAAAACTGACAAAAGGTAAGAAACTTATTTCATCACTTCTGTTATGTCTGACCGTCATGTGTCGGCACATACCGACTCATAAATGTCCCATTTTCTGAAACTTTCGAACATCCATCATTCCTAAATGCAATAAGTCTTGGAAGGATGTACTGATGCCAGAAATCTTTTAGTTATAACCCACTCCACTCTACCTGTTCCCAGACTCAGCCGTATTCCTCCAATGAGGCGGCTGGCCAGCCGGTCCTGGTGCCACACGGTTAACTCCACACAGGCCTCCTTCAGGTCCTCTTGCCTGAAGCCGTCGTACACCATGGTGTGGTTAAAGACGGGGTGGGTCGTCCTCTTCAGCACCCGCGTCTTCTGTCGCCCCTTCTTACTGGTGTCTGGCAGCACAACGCTGGGGGGGGTAAGTGTGTAAACCTGAGTGGGCCACGAGGGGCCGGTGCCCTCAACATTTCTGAGGTGACAGGTGAGAACGTAGCATGCCACACGCCAAATCAATAACCATATCTCCCAGTACATCTCCCAGTACCCATCGTATCTCCCAGTACCCGTGGACCCAGCTCGCGTTTCTCACTCTCATACCTTACTGTACAAGTTTTATGTAGGCTTCAACATAGTTACTAAATAATTTAAAGTATTGTACATTAAGGTTAACAAATCAATACTAAGCGTATAAACATGTCTAAGATATTATAAGATATTAATTTAGGATGGACAGCTGCTACAATGTCACAATACTACAGTCAGTGTGTACAGTGTTTATGTAAGTCCGGGTGGTTAAGATTTAAGCTGTCAGATGGATAATATAAACCATGATGGTTTGTGATGGTTCTGTAGACATTACCATTTCACGTATGGATCTGTGGCTGCACCTTTGACCTGAGGAAGGTTCTTGCATTCTTTGATCCACACATGGACTTCACTGGAGTTCGGGACAGCACTTACTGGATCAGAAAGAAAAGAACCACACGTGAAGCACAAACATCTGAACGTGTCTTCAGTTCTGCTTGGTCTCTCTGGTCTTCTGTTTATCTCCAGCGGGGCTTCTGTGTTTAACTGGCATTTTAAAAGCTGGATTGAATAGCAGGAATCAATACTGTTAATAACATGAGAAAGAGATTCGCTGTTGGATACACGGACTCTCACCGCGAGAAACCTGCGGCAGGAAGCGTACAGCTAGCCTCATATCGCCTCTGTTCTCCTCTGGCTGGAGACCACCCGGGATCTGAGAGGGGAGGTGCTGAAGGCAAACAAACAAACAAACAAACAAATGCTTCAGACGCAGGACCTTGAAAACATGGCACTGGTCCAGGCAGCATCTCAAATGAATATGCAGGCAAATGATGACTGTACTTAGAGCCCAATAATACCCGGGCCTGGAGGACCATGGAGTTAATGTTGGTGTTTCCGAAGTCCCATGTGGAGAAGTCGACCTCTGTCTCTCCCAGGAAGCAGTTTCGGCCAAACGTATCATTATGCCAAACGGAGAGGTTCAGGACCTGGGTTCGTAAGTACTCAATTTGAGCTCTATACTGTAAGAAGAAAAGACGTTATTTTATAAATATATTTATAGATCAGCCTCCTTCTCTTCCCAAAAACCATGACAGAAAGGTTCTTTGCCACTATGTAATTCCTTTACCCTGAGAATCTCCTTGTATGTAGGGTTTAAGGTCTTTTTTTCACTGAGGTTTTTCTTTTTCCCAGATTGGCAGAGTCAGGTACTAGGTAACTCTTAACATACCTACAACAAAACAACAAAGAAAATCAACATGTAAACATCTAATTTTCCGAAACCTCTCTTGTTCACTCAAATGATGAAGCTAAATAGCAGAGGAGGTTTTCTGGTCACCCACGGGTCAGTCCGATTCCTTCTGAGATCTACAGCGGCCAAGTTCTGGCACTGATCGACGAAGATGTGTAGCTCCTTCAACTTCTCTATATAGATGATGGAGAACTGGATGGACCCTTGAACTTCAACACCTGTGAAGTCTGTGCTGTAGACACTCATAACACTCCCGCTAACCTGTGGGTTTCAACACACGTACATGTTACCAGCGCAGCACGAGACGTGGATCAGCCCTCCTGGGAGAGTCAGGACAGGCGGTATAAACTCGGCTCACGCTGAAGGTGCGTCGTGAAGATAAAAGACGCTGACATACCGAGGACAGAGAGGTCATTCCTGAGGTCCTGCTGGAGGAGGGACCGTTCCTCCAGTGTGTGCTGCTGAGGGAACCAGACCCTGAAGAGCAGTCACTGACCCCCCCATCCGTCTGGAAAACAAGGAGTGGGGTTTGCATGTCGATCAATATATATGTGTCAATCAATGCAGGGCCGGCGCCAGAACATATACAGTGAGGGGGCGTCAGAAAATTTCGGGGGGGGCGAACGTAAGTTGTTGAGGGGGGGGGGGTGCGTGTAACGATTGTTGAGCGGCCGAGGGGGCGCCATGTAGCGATTGTTGTAAAATAAATGGGTCTTATTATTTACATTGAGGGGGCGGGACACCTCGCCTGAGGGGGAGACGCCCCCATTCGCCCCCCCGTGGCGCCGGCCCTGAATCAATGTATAGTGTGTTGATCAATATCGCTGTTTGTTTGTTTGTCAGTCAGGATCCTGAACAATTTATTGTGTTTTCACTGTGCGTTTTGATGAATGAGATAATCATTTATATCTAATAAATCTGAATTAAATTCATATATTCATAATTATAATCATGCAGGCCTGTGCTTCACCACATGCTTAATCAAGTGGTAATATAGCTGATGTTAATATAGCAATTTGTCTTTATTTATTTAAAGACATACTGCAATTGTATTTATCAATAGATAAGTTGCCAGTTTAATAGATAAGTTGCCAGGCAGTTAGGGACACATCTCCCCTAACCCACTGAGTGGGGTGTGGAGTCTACGTCATGCTGGGTGGAGGGTGGAAATCGCAGGACACAGATGTGATGAAAACCTGCCGTCGTGTTGCTGGAACTACCACGGCGATTCGTGATTTTGTGACGTAGCACATTTTCATACACTCTGTAATATTGGAGTGCTGTCAGCCTTTATGATTGCAGCCATCATGCCACATTCACTAATTCACATTTCACTAATTCACCAAGGTCACATGGGTTGGCCTTTCACTAATTCACCAAGGTCACGTGGGTTGGCCTTTCACTAATTCACCAAGGTCACGTGGGTTGGCCTTCCAAGGTCACGTGGGTTGGCCTTTCACTAATTCACCAAGGTCACGTGGGTTGGCCTTTCACTAATTCACCAAGGTCACATGGGTTGGCCTTTCACTAATTCACCAAGGTCACGTGGGTTGGCCTTTCACTAATTCACCAAGGTCACGTGGGTTGGCCTTTCACTAATTCACCAAGGTCACGTGGGTTGGCCTTTCACTAATTCACCAAGGTCACGTGGGTTGGCCTTTCACCAAATCACCAAGGTCACGTGGGTTGGCCTTTCACCAATTCGCCAAGGTCACGTGGGTTGGCCTTTCACTAATTCACCAAGGTCACGTGGGTTGGCCTTTCACTAATTCACCAAGTTCACGTGGGTTGGCCTTTCCCCCTTGGTGTATGTTGGAATACATGATTTGCGTGGAGGTGAGTGACCTATGAAATGGGCGTGAGTTGCATCACGACCACCCGGGCCTTGAGCGAGCAGGTCAGGACGAGCTACAGTAACGTACCTCCTGCAGGAATGACGGGACGGACCTGCTGAGGTTCTTTAGCCGCTCCGAGTTGGAGAAGGAGGATGAGGGTGATGAAGGACAGTTGAAGTCTGACAGAGTGCAATCATAGTTACACAAAACATGCATCTGACCATTTAACATATTCAAGTCATTTAATATATGCATGCATGTATATGCATATATGCATGTGATCAACAGAAACAGTGACAATCACTTTGTACAGCTTGAATTCCTGGTTGAACAGTTGGAGTATCCCAAGTGGATGAAAAACACAAACATTCTTACTGTTGTCGCTATCGTGCAGGAAGTCATCTTCTTGATCGCTTTTCCTGGGTTGATTGCTTTTCCTGGGTGGTTCTAGACAGGGTGTAAAATGACAGGATGTAGAGTACACTTCAGAGCTGTGGCTGTCACCTGAACTTTCCATTCTACGCTACACAATGGGACACAATGAAGCGTGCAATACAGTGAGCACGCAGACAAAGGGGGTGTTGTGTTACTACATGATCTGGTGGACTAGTTACAGTGAAGAGTTAAACATCACTACAAGAGTGGAGCTTCAAGTACTTTTGGCAAATGTTTTAGTGTTTCAACAGCTCAGCTGGACTATACGTGTAAAAGCTTTCCTGCATGTCTCATTTCATCTCACAAAGTCTCATCTCGACGGTGAGCCGAGTGAACGCTCACTTGGCACTGCGTTGAGGTCTTGGAGACTCTTATGGTACACAGGTCTGGCAGCAGCACGTCTCAACGCTTCCTGAACGACGCTCTCCTTATCACCTGCCACATACGCAAATAAGACCACAGGCCGTGTTAAACACACGTTTCCAACAGTTAGGCATACGGCAGAAAAGAGGCAAAGATCTTCAAACAGCAGACGGCACACAAAAGCAAAAGAACGTATTTCAAACCTTAGTCATAAAAACGTGACTTCAAAACGTCAAGTGTCTGTTGATTGAACAGTGACTAAACAACCCATGATCACGGAGGCCCTGATGTGCAACTTTATGTTCGCATGCGGAAAGTTTATAAAAAGTTGCATCCAATCTGTAGGCAGAAAATCTAATTTCTTCTACATTGCATCTGAATCTTATCCTCCCCTTGTAAATTCTTCACTCGAGTTGTTTGTAATGTGAACTACTCTGTATATCTGGTTTAATAACACAAACGCATTCAGAACGGCTTCGTTTGAGAACATTATATTCCTAAGTATTTTATTGACAGTGTTCAGAGGTAAGAAGATGCATCTCTCACGGTTTGAACGTGTCTGAGAGTGAGTCCAAGCATCGTCGTCCACGGTCTTGCGGCCAAGGTCGTCTTCAGCGTCACGCAGTTCTGGTCTTCCACTGCAGTCGCAGGCTTCTAGGGCGCACGGCGGGGTGCCTGCATGTGCGGACGAACACCTCAGACCGCAGCCTGTCTCTGGGGGAGTCTGGAACGGTGTGCACACCAGCTCACTCTGACCAGTCACTCGAGGAGACGCGTAGGTGTTCACCATGCCCTCCAGGTACTGCAGGGAGTCTCCTGGTTCAGATGTTGAGTCGAGGGGTTGAGAGTTGGTGTCCATTTGTCTTGATGGCGACGTGCTAGATTTGGTTGTCTTTCTGAGTGGCGGCAGGTTGGTTTCAGGGCCTTTTTTTGATTTCAAGTGTAAATCTGGGTCTTCATTATCCATATTCACTTCAAACATATTGGGATCACGCTGAAGAGAATTTCCTTTTCCAGTTATGATCTCCTTACTGATCATTCTAGCCTGGAATTCCTTATTGGGCTCACGTGGAAGTGTAGGAAGCCCTGTGTCCTTCAGACGTGTGTGTGAGTCTCCCTGTCGCTGAGGGAATTGGGACAGTTCCAGAAGATCTACTTCACCTGAGGGGTTATAAAAGAAATTAGTTTCAGTGTCAGAATCAGGTCTTCTGGGAACAGTTCTCTCTTTCAACGGTGCTTCAAACTCTCCCTCTGTCTTTGCGGGTTTAGTGTTTCTGCGCTCATTACCAAACCCCCCAAGATTGATCTTGTCTGACTGGTTTGGGTGAAGACTCTGATACACATGGAGCTTTGACTCCACGGGGGAGAGCACTGGAGAGTACGCAGGGGCCTCTTGGTCAGTATCTGCATTGGCCTGCTTCACTTTTGGGCTTAATGGGGTTTCGATTTTGGAGGACTGCTTGGAAGATTCTGCCCAGAACTCACGGAGGGTCTTGAACTGTGATCTGTTAATGCCTTCTGCTGGGACCGTGTTCTCTGTTCTGTCCCGCATCGGAAGAACGGCAAAATTTGGGACAGCCATGCTGTCGTCAGGTTCATCATCTAACCCTGGGCCTATGGTTCTAAGATCAAACTCTGATTTGCTTAATCTTTTATTCAGCTTCGTGGGGGATTTAACGTCATCCACTGCAGACGATTTGACATATTTCCTGTGTTGCCATTTCTCTTTCTCCCAGAACGATCGGAGACGTTTTATTTTCTCGGACCTGCTCTCTTCTTCCTGCTCACCCTGTTTGGCTCTCGCTCCTGGACTTACTGGAGATGAAGGTTCAGCCTTCGATTCCTTTCCCTCAGACCTTGTTCTGTGGCCAAAATCCAGTTTTGCTGGGATCCTGTGATCTCCCTCCCTGCAGTTTTTATCTGTGGCTACGATCACACGTTCACTGCTCTGGCCGTCGAGGATACACTCACTGTCTAGAGAAGCTGAACGCGGTTTCTGCAGAAGTGAACCAACATTTGTACCTGAGAAAGATGTGCAAACCATTCTGTCTCTCTTCTGATTAGCATAACTCCACGGTGGTTGCTTGTCTTTCACACACTCATCTCTGATGACGTTTCCATGTTTACTTAAGTTTTCTTTGGCGACATTATGACTCTCACCCTCATTCAAAACGTCTTTCCCTCTTTTTACTTGTTTCTTTGTTTCAGCTACTGGAGATTTGGGTGTCTCCTCCCTGTAGTTTATAAAGTCCCTGCCAACCTTATATTTCACAAGATTCTTATCCTTTTCATTATTTACGCCTGATCTGCTGGTTTTTGGACCAGTGTTACTTTTCTCCCAGAAAGACAATAAATTAGTCACTGTTGGTGTCTGATCCTCCTCGGGGGTCAAACATTCCTCCGGTTGATCACCAATGACTTTGTTCGTTGTGCTGTCCATCTTGGCGGGACTGCTGTTCTCTTCTTCAGTATCTGCCGCCTTCTCTGGAGATCCTGCTTCTCCAGAGACGTCCATGTTCGTGTTGGTGACGTTCTCAAACGACGAGTAAACTGCAGAAGACACCGTGTCAACAGGGAGTTGTCTCGTGCTCTCTGGCTCAAAGTCACACCCCTGTTCTCCATGCTGTGATGTCCCAGCATGCTCTGCTACGTCTAGGTCCAGCTCTTTCTCCCAGCTTTTCAAAAACACGTCGTCCACTGTGTTGTCCTCACTTTGTCTGGGAATGATCAAGTAAATATTGTCAGATCTCTTGCCTCTCACTTCTCTCTCACTCTCAAAATCGATATCCTCCATCTTGATATCATCGTCCATGTCTTGTGCGTTGTCTTCGTGATCAAGTTTCTCACTACTGTCCGAGCTTCTGTTGAACCACTCCAGGACTTTAGCGATGGAGGCTCCCTGCTCCTCTATGGCCTGTGGACTCTGCGGCTTTGACTTAACAGGATGTTGATAGTTCTGTGTTTTCACGCGAGTCTCTCCGTCCTTTCTCTTTGCATTGACTGCAGGTGGACTAAATCTGCTTTTATATTCAAGGGGGGCGTCTGCTGTACGAGGACCAGCCGTGTAAGAGGCACCGGCTCGGGCAGACACCTCAGTGCTAATTGGGTCATATCCATGTTGATCTGTAAAAACACACATTTCTAAATGAAAGAAACGGAACCTAGTGAAAATACAGGATACATTGTTAAGCACATTGTGTGTGTATATATATATATATATATATTTATATATACATTTATTATACTATATATATATATATAATATATATATATATATATATATATATATATATATATATATATATATATATATATATAGAGAGAGAGAGAGAGAGAGAGAAAGAGAGATTTTACAGTATACATTATATACACACACACAAATGCCACAAATATAACAAATATGCTAATCCCTGATTTAGAGTTAGTGACATCCTCAAAGAGAAATACAGGGTTAGTCACACCACACACGTCTCATGTACTCAACATAGAAAGATGTTGTTAATCATACCAGCCGTGTTGGGAGCAGGTTCTCCGTGTTCTCCTGCCTTGTCTCTCTCCTTCTTGGAGATCTTTTTTTCAGCTCTCTCAGGTTTGGGAAGTGGAGCCTCACTTGACTCCTTGTCCAAGCGACCTTCTAGTGCTGACCTGACGTTCACGCTAGGGAGTGTGAGAGGTTCCTTCAAGATCTCATCAGACATCTCTTGGGTTTCTGGTTCAGCAGCTGATGAGCAATTCATGCTGTTATTGTTGTTATAATTTGGATTAGTTGTATATGTTGTATCTATTGTTTTATGGTCGTTATTGGACCATGTGCCAGAACTCTGCTGTCTGAGGACTGATGGCTTCTCCTGTGCTGTCTGCACTGGGGTATTCAGAGTGAGTGGCGATCGCACTGGCAGTCGTGACTTTGGTAAGCCAGACCTGACTGGTGAAGAGGGTTGTACTGGTTCTGGGTCTGCTGGACAATGGAAGGACTCCTCTGTCCTCTCCTCCGTTACGGAGTGCTTGTCGAGACCTTGCCCTGACCCCGTGGTGGCTGGAACCACGTCAAGCCGTCTGAGAGGTCGGGGGAGTTGGCTCTTGATGTTGGAGCCACTTGTGCTTGAACTGTGTTTGAGGATTCCTCTAGGCGGAGGGGACCTGAGACCCGAGCTCACAGACACGCTTGGCGTGGACACAGTAGATGTGTCGTCCGAGCATGCAGACATGGTTGGGGTGGATTCTGGTGACATGGTGGATGTGTTGTCTAAGTACGCAAACACACTTGAGCTGGACTCTGGGGACATGGTGGACCTGTTGTCCGAGCTTGCAGACACACTCTGGCTGGACACCGAGCTGGTGCTGTCGGACACTGTACTTTGCAGTGTGGGTATTTTGGTCCTCCTTTTTGGTATCGGTTTTTTTTCACGAAGGACCGTTTCCCCGAAAGTGTCAGGAACTTTGTTTTTTGTTTCCACTGTGACGGCTTCATCACTTTTTAGTAGAGACAGCACTTCTGTTGAGGAGGGAAAGTGAGTATAAGTGAATCCAGCAATCATTAGAACATCATTATTACATCATCAATTCACTCATTGGCCAAAATGTTAAACATCCTCCACCTGCATATTCGTTAGCTTCAGGTGCCGTGGCCCCATTGGTTAACTGGTTGTCCATCTTCTCATAGTCTGTATCCATTGGTTCTGTATTAAATGGGTTGTGCCTTGGCTGGAACCAAGAGACGTGCCAGCTGGCTTTATTAATAGACGTTGTTTTTTTCGTCTGTTTTCTAGCATAATTGACAGTTGATAGTTAGCAGGAAACACAAGACATACCCTGGACGCTGCCGGCCTCTTCAGCCTGTCCTGCCTGTCCTGCCTGTCCTGCATGTCCTGCGTGTCCCGCTGATCTCCCTCTAATGAGCAACTGTTATTTAAGCATAGAAGACTGTACATGAATACAAATCTCAAGAAGTGGCTGAGTACTGAAGCGCTTTAGGAACCTAATGTTTTAACGTTGTGAGACTAACCACAGTGTTCAGCACCGGTGAATCTGAACATATTCTCTGTGTATGTACACCATACCAGTGCATATCTCAACCCAATGCTGCACCCCTGTTTCCTGTTCAATTGTACACAGTTCAATTTTACCTAATAAGGGAAAACACCAGTAAACACCTATCCCAAATATCCTGGCCCTGGGACGCTTTAATGCACATCCATAGCAATAAAGTGCAGGCTTTTAGATAAAAGTTGCTGCTGAAAACATGGTATGCAAACACCTCTGTTGACTCTTATTTGAGTCATCCGGCACTGAGAATCATAAGACATCCACACCTCAAAAACACACAGAAGCGGAGTGGGAGAGGACTGCTCAAACAGCAATACTGAACAGGCCACAAGGCTCTGGCAAATGGCAAAGAATAATCATTTTAAAATTGCTGTGTCAGCTCAGACTCGACTGACAAAGACATGGCTGTCAAATGTATAAGCTTCACTGTTAACTCTAAACCATGACTGCTGTATACAATCCTTGGGACAGAATCTCCTTAATGCAGTGTTATGTTTGGGGTAAGCACACAAAGACAAACAACAAAGACAAATGTTTGTCGAAATGTTTGTGGATCACCTGCCCGACATCTCCGGTTTTGGGTTCATGACATTGTTACTTCTACTGGGTCGGTCTCTCCATGACTGAGCCGAAAAGTCTAAAGACAAAGTATTTTTAGTGGACACAAGGCGACCACAGAGGACTGTGTCCAGCATTACATCACTAATCAGACTGATTATGTCATGATGATGTCATATTTCAATTGAAAAAAAAAATTAGTCTCCTAGTCTCTGTCTAGTCTCCTTGACCTAGTGGATGACCTCAAACTTCCTCTTTCGGTAGCACACCATGTTCTTAAAACACTTCTCTGGGAAAGCAGTTTAATGAAGTCTATATTTCTATTACAACACTATCAAATGCTTTCTTTTCAAGTTGCTCAAACTGGGTTTTCACTGTTTGTGCAGGGTTACGACGTCTTACCCACTGTCATGGGCTTCTTGTGTCTCATGGATGCCATGATCATATCAGAGCCGTGAATTCTGTCGTCGTGTCTCTGAGACTTTGCTTCATAGAACCATTCGCCTGTGATGTACTTCATCTGCTCGGTCTCAGGATCCAGCTTCTGCAACTGTCTGACATTCAGAAGAAAGGAAGTCTTAGAAAGTGGGCTAAACCCTAACCCTAACCTTAATGCTAGGCTTACATGATTGCCAAGTCTACAGTAACACAGATGGTTCAGGCTGATGTCTTCAGAGCCAGGATACAGGTTGTTAACTGCATTAAATCACTGTGAAATACACTTTCTCTCTGCCATAACAGATGCATACAGTAGTTTCAGTGGCATCCGTAATAGTGCTGATCCACAGGTCAAGAATAACACAACTTTACTATATATGAGGAAACAATTAAACATTTAAGATCAAACCCAATCTGGTCCCATCAAAGAAAAGAAATGCATTCTGTGAGTGACAAACATGTTTAGTTCATCAGCAATCAATGATACAGCCAAAAGTCAAATCAAAGATTTTAACCTCATTTTAATCATAGGCTTTCACTGTAGTCTTTATCATCGAAAACACATGTGATGTGTTGCAAGTGGAGTTTAATTCTCAGTTCAACCAGCTGTTTCCACCACTTATTCACACAAGTGGGACACTCTGTTTCAGGTACAGTGTGCAGTAAAGCACCCCAACACCTGTTTACAAATAAAAGTCAACAAAGCTGAATTCAACTTGGTGACTGACTGAGTATCACTGTAGAGCCTCCTACATGGCAAACAGCATCTACCATGGCTTCCACACAACTTCATGTTTACTCAATGGAGGTTGAACCTACTCTCCTCACACACAGCGCAGTGTTACGCAATATTACACCCAACTCCGCCTTTAATGCCTCTTGTTGCACAGTTACCATGATACCAGCCTCAGAAGTTCAGAAGTTTCTTTCTGACGCTGTAAAGTACAATGTCAACACACTATACACACACAGTTTGAAAATGATGCTCTCAGAGTAATCCAGTGGGATTCTGGGAATGCTTTCAACTTCTCACAGTTCTAAAGTCATCAACTGCCAAGCACAACTCAAATTATGTGCTCAAAGTGATTTAAAATCATAAAATGCATTTCCTCAAAACACTGTAAACTACCGAAGCAATGCACATACCAGTCTGATTAAAGCCCTGACCAGTGGAACACTGTTTTATTTTCAGAATAACTACACTGGTCATGTGAGAAGAGCTAGACAATTATTCTACAAGGGCAGACTAATCCTTTCATGCAAGTTTGAGTAAGGTCAAAGGTTAAAGCATGGAAATCACAGTGGTGCTTTCTGCATTCCTCTCACAAAGGAACAGCACCTTCCAGACAACGCACTCTAGCAAATAAACATGAGAACTCAAAACGTGCCTGTTCAGTAATGATAAACGCATCATTACATGTTCAGAACTCAACTGCAGTCAGTGTGACGGTGGCAGTTTGTCGTAGTTATTTCGCCAGTTCTTCAGAGCGTCATTTAGTTCTCCTACACGAGGCACTTTTGAACATTACTAGACGGCTATCTCGCCTGAAGCCTTATGGCTCAGCCTGAATGGTGATATTATTAGCAAGTGAACCTTGAGGCCGCCCTGAAAGTGCTTCGTGGTAGCGGTCCACCTCAGCCTTTGTTCAATTACAAACATCACTTTCACACTTTATACTTGTTCGCTCACAAAGAGAGTCCCTATTTTCAAGGTCTTTGAGAGCGAGGGGACTGCGGGGTTTTGGATGTAATTATGCTAGATGTCGTTGGACGTGAGGGGGACGTACTTGATCCTGTCCTCGTTGGCTTTCTTCAGGTCCACGTCCCGTTTTAACACGGTCATGATCATCTCCTGCTCCTCCTCGGTCAGATAGCTGAGGTCTATCATGGTGATCTGTCTTTAGTACTGCACCTTCCAGAAACATACCAGTGAGATCTCCTCTGGTCCATGGAGGTTCTGGTAGAGGTTGTGTGGCCAAAGTATACTGACTGTAATGGATGACGTTTATCTACAGCTGACTTACTTACAACAGGAGTTCTGGATCCTTCACAATCTTCATCACTCCCGCACTACTGCAATGTCCTACAGCAACTCCACACCTTCAAAACATACAGTCACACCATGTGAGCTGCTCCCTCTCCGTCTGCATCAGCCCTGTCCTGATCACGTGTCCTTTCTAACGTGACACGGAGGCCTACGTGTTTCTAACATGACAATAATAATTATCATTCAGCCATGTGTTGAATGCCAGAAAGTACACTAGTTGCATTTGATAACAGACTGGCTATATACTAATAACACACTAGCTGTATATTAGTAACATATATTGTACATATTGTATTGGCATATGATTTAATTTCAGTACACCAGTGGTCTGGAGTGTCCAGAACAGAAGTGTGGTCCAGAATGCCCCGGCACTCAGTCTGGAATATCCACTACATGTTTCATCTCACAACTGTGTGATAACTTCCAATTATGTCCATATATCTATAAAAGAAATATTTGGTCAAATGTTGTCCATTATGAAGCAACCTCTTCATACAATTTAATTTATTGCCCTGTAACTATTATAAGTGCCAGACTGTTCACCACGTGACCCAGGGCCATAGAAGAAACTTTTGTTTTGACCGATTCTACATTTGCATCTTTCACTCTGTTCAGTGTGACGAGTTGTCATGTTGCTTTTGTTTTGTGAATTAATTCTTAAAGATTAGCACTTTCATTTTTCGGGACAACTATAAACTCAGGGCTACGTGTTTTCCCAACAAGATGTTCTTACTTAACTCCGAGAGCTTCAGATAAAGCTCACAAGATTAAATTTAACATCCAGAACTCCAGAATGTTTGTTGGATGAGCAAATGTTTGAACAGAGATGTCTAACATGATATTTACTCAGTTTTACAGCATGATGAAAACCAAACAGGAGAGCATGTTAGATGTAGCAGAGAACTGGGGAGGGAAACGATTGTTAAAAACTTTTGAAAAAATGTGGATTCAGCAGCAGACATGCAGAAAGCATCTTGGCACCACGGTTGCCTACTGTCTCAGGTCGAGTAATTAGTTTTCAAGTTACATGAACATTACGTTTTGAGAACTCTATGACATTGTATATGCTAAAAAACAAGTTTCAGTAGGACTTCTGTATACCTTCCCAGTGCAGTGGACAGCACATTATTTAATTAACAACGTAAATGTAATGTATGTAATATAATGCATATATAGTACAATAATTGTCAGCCGGAGCATTTATCCAGTGGATAATATCATTTCCATTCAGTGGCGTTATACTGAGATTTTGACCAAGGAAAACTATACCTTCTTGACAAATGTGATTCAGTCATTCTCACTTACTGTATAATGAGCATTTCAGTGTTGTAGAACATGTCGCAGTAAAGTATAGTGTATGTAAGAGTTTCCAGGTAATAGTCAACTAAGGCTAATTCATGGACGCAGTCAATGCCTTTTGACTGTGGCATTTCTGTGCACTGACGCCTGTAATCAAGTTTCAGTAACAGGAAAGATTAAGTTATTATTAGGGTTTGCCTCTGTGGTGTATAAACCACCCTGGCTCGCTGATATCTCTCGTGGTTTGTCTTCTAAAGCAGTGGTTCTCAAACTTTTTACACAAAGTACCACCAACTGTCAAACGAAAAACCTCCACGTACCACCACCCCCCCCCCCCCCCCCCCCCAAAAAAAAAAAAAAGAAAAAGCTGTTTGGCGAGTTTAAGTTGTTGACGGGGGGTTAGCGAACGTAAATTGTTACCGGGAGGATGTAAAATGGACACAAGATAAGTATTATATCGCGGTGGTTGGTGCCAGAGCGAACTAGTAACTCATTGAATCATAGATGTGGATCAGAGGTAAATAAACTAGATTTTTTTGTCGGCGTGAGAAATCGGATGTGTGGCGTGTGAAGACGGTCAAATGCGTGTGTCTCACGCTCAATGCGTGAAAGTTGGCAACCCTGCTCATTACACACATATGTTATAATGTAGTTCTCCTGTAGTTCGTGTTGGTAGGGGTTTACAGCACAAAAAGTCTTCGTGCGACATGCCCTCATACTCATATCGCACGGAAACGAGCAAGTTGGCTAAATCTGCGACATCTATGGATTCATCTAACTGCAGTGAGAATTAATTCTCTCGGTCAATGTTTGTCTGACGTTGTTCGCCATTTCATCAATTCTGCGAGTGACTGTGTCGTTTGAAAGATGCACCAGATCGAGCTGTTTAGCGACATTTTCTCCGCAAATAATACGAGTCATCCCTTTTAGTTTCTGAATTTCAGGACTTGTCATAATTCTGTTTTAATTAAAAAAATGTGTTGTGTAAAAAAAAAAAAAAAAAAAAAAAAAAACTCAAAGCATCTTTTATTTTCCGAGCTCATCTGGTGTACCACCGCGGGGTGCTCTGCGTACCACCAGTGGTACGCGTACCACAGTTTGAGAACCACTGTTCTAAAGGGACTATAATCCCCTTCGGTCGTTGTTATTCTGTGCATAACCATTGAGAGCTGAATATGTATTTTCTGAAGAACATGGTGTTCTGTTTAACATATTACCAAGTAAAACAAAAAGTATTACAATAACAAAATAAAACTATCGGTTGTCTGGTAAGTGTTCTGTTAAGGTTTGCGAAAGGAAAAAAAGCTTAAATAATGTAATGTACCATGATTTACGAATTACTCTCAAAATCTTTGAGACATTACAAAAACATGAAGCATAACGAGTTGATGATTAATCAATCAGGATGTGAAAATCTCACTTACCTGTTGGACGGACTTGCAGGCGCTGTCGCTCACACTGACACACAACACATTTAAACAGGAGGTCGGGTTTTGGTCCAGTGCCAGCCCAATGTCCTGCGTTCTCCGGGATCAAATTCCCACCAGACACGCATTACCTGCTCCCGAGGTACACGCTGTTTGTCTCACGTGAACAACTTAAATCACACGCCAGATCTTCGACTTTAATGCGTGAATTTAAATGAAGTTACTCATCACTCATTCTGATGGGAGATCCTGGTTTGTGTTTATCAAGGAGGAGCGAGATTATGAAACCGAGATTAACTTGTGTAAAGGAGACTCAGTTTCTTATCTCCATCTGCACTGTCCGCTGTAGGTGGTTAAGTTCCTCGTCTTTAGCCTTAGTATCATACTTATATCCAGACCATCTAGGACAGAGGTGTGCATTAAACTGAGCTCGAGCACACGGGCTCGTGCACGACGGCGACTCCGTTTTCACACGTGAACTCCAAGGACGCGCACGCGCACCTGTCCCCAAAGTCTGAATGACCAGATCGCGAGTAAGTTTGTGGAAGCTGCACTTTATTTGAAAAAGAAAACGTTCACTATCTTTCTTACATTTTTAAATACGTAAACAAAAAAATTATCCGCGAGGACAACAATATTCAGTAGGACGTCGGTAAAGTCAGATTTGATTGAAGTGCTTTCATATTTCAAATCATCCTTTACTAACCAACCAGACGGACAGTCTATGCAGTATGTACACACAGCACCGGTCAACGGCGCTCACGGGTCCTCTTCATCAAGACTTCTTTTTATCTTTTATTTTTTTTTGTAATTTTACACGATAAATATACAGTGATAACTATGACCTTTGTCCATGACCAATATCACGTGATTCAAGCGGTCCCCCCCTCCATGTACCGGCCCGATAAGAAGTCTGCAGTCTGGACCTTGAGGGCAGTTCTGATTCACCCGCAGCCATGTCGAACTGTCTGTGTGAAACGACGGCATGCCATGCACGATACAGAAACACATCTCTTCCCAAGTGCAATACCACTTACTTAGTCCGATATCTCATTGCAAAAACCCTTGGCACTGTTTTTGACTAAACAGATCAACAAACCAGGTTCTAAAGTTTATCCGCCCAATACTGTTGGCTTGTGAACACTTGATCTACAAAGAGTATTTCTAGACACAAAACTTAGAGAATATTTAGTGTTCTATAATGATTCAGCTTACAGGTTTATTTTGCACATAGCTATTTTAAAACTCTAATTACCACCCTTATACGATCCATCACCCATGTGTTATGTTGAATTATTTAAAGTCCAATGTACTTCATAAACATTCTCATTTTTTGAGTCCAAAACCATAAATAAATACAAACAACACACAAGAGAGTTCTACCTGTGAACACAATTAAAAAGACAAAACTAAACGCAAAGATAAACGACACTCCTCCCTAACGTAACCTATAAGAGCGTCTGACTCATAACTGCAGTGGCGGGAAAGGCCAACCCCGCCATCTTTTAAAAAAAGATAAGAAATGAAGACACCATGAAGGGCCACTAAACTAGAGCTTCTCCACACAAATAATATTAAAGTCTTTCAGCCTTTATCTGTCTTTACAGATTATAAAATGTATGAGGAATCCCTGTCAGGGCAAACAGCAGCATCACTTGCTATTTCAGACAAAGTACAAAAATGATTGCAATAAGCTCCCAGTCTTATTACACCTCCTGTTTTTGCACAGTTGATGTTGGAGACGTGTTCAGCTCCTCTGAAGGGTGAAGTCACACAGCTTGACTGGATGGTGCTTACGACTTCAAGGAACTTCATCCTGTGTTACATAAACTGCATCTGAAAGTCAGCAGAGGTAAAGGTGCTACTGCATACTTTGATATGAACTATAATGACATGAAAATGCGATGCAAATGAATGTAGGAACGACACCTGAGTGCACTGCTAATGAACCCGGAAATGTTTAACCCTGCCCAGTTTTGATCCTTGTTGTAAACTATTTTAACTTGTTACATCTTGTTATGTACTGATTCTAGATCCAATTTCCAGACAAACCACTATGCATCAACCAAAGAGGCCTGAGATTGTTTAGGAAGGATGAAATTATGAAAATGTTGAAAAAGACTTAAAACTGCATGTAAGACTATGGGCAAGCAGCATAGATACAGACACAGACATGAACACAGACACAGGCACAGACACAGACACAGTCACAGACACAGCCATGGACAAGGGTGTGGACACAGGCACTAATATAGGCACAGACACCAATATAGACACAGAAACATAACATAAGCACAGATAATTGCAAACACAGATACAGACACAGACATTGGCACAGACACAAGCACAGGCAGTACCTAGACGAAAGACGAGTTTCTACAAGAAGTCCTTTAGAGAGAGCTGTGCAAAGGGGTCTTGTCCGGGGGCCCTGAGGGGACTCTGGCTGGAGGGGCTAGAGGCGGCGGAGGGCTGGAGGAGAGAGAACAACACAGGGGAGGAGACAGAGGAGGAGCTGCAGGAGAACAAGACCAGAAGATCACACAGGAGCAGAGAGACGGCCTACACAGGCCAGAGAGGCCCGTGAGAAGACACGGGGTCGTGGGTCATTGGGGCAGGGGTTCTAGAACGCTGCGCTCACTGCAAGAGAGGCTCGCACTGGAGCTGCAGGTGCTGGTTGTGGGTCGAGGGTCGTGGGTCTGCATACCTGCGCACTAGACACTGATCCGAATGGGTTGCTTGGCCTCATGACCGGCTGCGTGTACATCATGGACGGAAGCGGTGGGGTCTGAAGACACGGTGAAAAACTCACACCACTGCCCACAACACCACCTCTGTCAGTCTTCAGACACAACACATGAATTATGCATCGGGGGGGCTCACCATGCCGTACGCCATCAAGCCTGTAGGGGTGGTGGCCGGGAAGGCCATTACGGACGGGGGCTGTGGAACACAAGGGGACCAATCAGACCACAGGCAGTTCCCTCTACCCAGGTTCTAATGCCACAATGTTCCAAAATTACCATGGAGACGGGGTTCCATGTGGTGGAGGGGGCAGCTTTGGGCTGCCAGTTCATGCCACCAGTGAGTTTCTTCTCCCCGGGCTGGTTCCAGTGGATATCGCTGCACATTGACACTCACTTAGACATCAGAACCACAACGTTTGCTCTAATGGTCAGATAACAGGATGAACTTACTTTTTGGTTGTGCCATTTCTTATTCCTAGATCTGAAATAAACAAACAAACAAAAATAGATCACGATACAATACGCAAACACAAGTATATTATTAAACTGTGTCAATTCTAACCATCAGAATGAAGTCGTACAGGTATCGTTAGATCATTCCTATGGATGAAGACTTACTTCCAACTAGATTTGCTAGGGAGGAGTCTAGGTCTTCTGAGACAAGCTTCTCCGGGAGCTGGGAGGATGTCTGGCCGGATCCAGCCACAGTGGGCTTCAGAATACCACCTGGGAGGTTTGCAGGGACGAGACGCTGGTTTCAATATGTGACTCATTTTAGCTTGTGATGTATGGCAGATTATTCGAATGAACAAAGAATCACATCGCTGACTAAGTTAAAAAACGTGGATGTGGTGGGTGTCGGGACGGTACCATCAGTGTCCAAACTGGAGGAGGCGGCTTTGTTTCCAAAAACAGACTCAAAGTCGACGTGAAGCTCTCCTGAGCTGTGTGGTGGGACCGGGGGGCCACCATACCCTTCATGGACCAAACAAACCACACACATGAAGCTCCATCAAACAAACCACACACTCATGAAGCGCCTCACGACGTCAGCTTTCCACATCATTTACTTCCGAGTAATTTTAGATTTAATGCTTACTCTGGCAAAATTCACAAAATAACCTCACGGACTATGAGTCCACAGATCTCACACACAACTGAGTATACGGATCCCCAGATCTCACACACAAACCAACATACGAATCCACAGATCTCACACACAAACGAGACTTAGAACGTCTATTCTAAAGGTGTGAAGTAAACACACTTCAGCCACGCCTGGCGTTGGAGCAAACAAAGAGAACATGAGGCAACACCAACAGGAGCTGGAGGACCGGGGGGCATGCAGGCCCCAGGAGCCATAGAAGGCTTCCTCCACCCGTTGGACCTCCTACCTCGGAACAAGCCGGCTACAGCAGCCTCCGTCTGGAAGGGGGAGGGGTTCGGGTGGTGCTGCAGGACTGGTGCAGGGCTGAAGGAGTCTGACGCAGGTCAGGACAGGGAGACACACAACAGCAGATGTTAGAAGAACTTCAACACCACAGACAGTGGTCGTATTAGTCTGAGCAGTTAATATTAGACACGAGACCAGCGTATACACAAAACAGCAGCGCTGGGTATCCGTGTGTGGGAGAGCCAAGCGGCACTGAGTGGAAACAGGCTCAGGTTCACTACTTGTGGCCATCATCCATTTGCACTGACTCAGTGCCCCATGTTCTCCGAGGAACATGGGTGGACATGACTCTCCATCAGGGTACCTGCGGTAAAGTGCTCTATCCGCACCGCTCGTTTGTAATTGGCTGATACAGATGAACTTGAATCAATAAAGGGATTGTATTGATCTACAGTGGAAAAGGAAACAAAATCATTCATGTCCTTTATGTCTTCCAAACCAGATCTATTAATAAATCTATCAATAAATGACCTAGAACTGGAACTTTGAAATGGCATTGATGTGTGGATGGTTCCCTAATAACACAGGAACTGCAAGGGGCAGATCAAAGCAGCCATGATGAGATTTAGCTACTTTGTAACCTTTAAGTTAAACTAAAGGTCAGAATATTAATGCGCTTAATGGACAATGATGTTTGTTATCTAATGACATCACACTGCAGGTCTGGAGGCCACACAGGAACATCCATCACGTTTACAGGAACATGAAGAACTGAAATATGGCCCCTTCCAGTTTCACTGCCTATATTCTTCATAGGCTCATGTTTCTATGTTTTTTATGAACCAAAAAAACATATTTCAGTACTGATTATCTCAGTAATTCAGTACTGTATAATGTTCTTGTAAGTGACATGGCAGGTGAGGTTAGGTTTGGTTTTGTTAGTTGCTGTTTTTGGTTGGGTGATGGTGAAATATACTTTTCCCATATTAAAGGTGAAACAGTTGGACATAATGCAGTAATTTAATGAAGTCTTGTTCACCAGAAAGAACTTAAAAATATGTATTGATGGGAGGATATCAAAGTATGTTTACCACCAAATATCTCATGACCTGATGTCCTAGAGGAAAAACTAACACCATCAGACGACACAACAGGCAGATGAGTAGGGTCGACAACGACTTTGGTTAGGAAAGGGTTTAGACTGGGGATGGAGTCATCGACAGCCTCAGAGGAAGAGAAAGGATCTGAGCAGACGAAGGGAGAGAGAGAGAGAGAGAGAGAGAGAGAGAGAGAAGAGAAGTGAAAAGAAGAGGAAGAACAGGAGGGATGTTAGAATGAGACCAATGTTAACATGCAGTATCTCTGACATTCACACACACACACACACACACACACACACACACACACACACACACACACACTCTACCTCCCCACGGTGGGACCGCCGTCGAGGGCCCAGGCAGAGCAGGAGACTGGAAGGTGTTCTGCAGGTCAAAGAGGTCTCCGTCCATCTTCAGGGCGCTGTTGACAAACCAAGCAACACAGAGGGAGAGCGGCTCAGAGACACGGCACCAGACACCACAGAAGATGAGCAAAACCAGCGAGAAGCTCCGAGACTCACTGTGGCCTCCTGGGCCTCCAGGTGGTGGTGAAGCCCTTACCCGTTGGAGCAGCTGGGTGTGGAGAAGAGGTCGATGGCAGGGGCCGTGCAGATGCTGGCAGCCATTGTGGAGACCGGAGACGTGTCTGTGGTAGCGAACGAGGGCCTCTTGGACAACTCCTTCAGCCTCTGCTCCTAGTGCACACGAGGCCGCTATGATAGGTGCTCACGCCCCCCTGCTGTGAGCTTTTAGCCCAACCTGCTACGTTGTGGACTTGCTGTGGATCTCTGGGTGACGCGTTTCTGGGTTGGTTACCTTCAGGGCCTTGAGTCGGGCCTGCTCTTCCTCCAGTGCGGCCTGCTTCTCCCTCTCGTCCACCTTGGTGAAGGACATGCCGGTGTTGGCTAAGGAGGACACTGCATTGGAGAGCGTGCTCGCCCTGTGTAAGACAAACGCCAAAGCTCTCCGAGTTCTGAAGCTTACACCAATCGTCTGGTACTGCAGCACACTGTGATTAGAGAGTGTTTCACAAAAACACACCGCGCTTGTCAACTGTGGGAAGGCGGATAAATGTTTTTGGGATTTCTCATGGAGGGATGTCCCAGTCTGTCCTCACAATTACACAACTGCAAAAGTTAAATCAGTTATGACGTCATTCAAAGCTATAACGAGATGCATCGCAGGAAGGCTCGTGATTGGTTGGGCCAGGGGATGTGAGGTCGCAGGAAGGCTTGTGATTGGTTGGGACAGGGGATGTGAGGTCGCAGGAAGGCTTGTGATTGGTTGGGCCAGGGGATGTGAGGCCTGCAGCTGTTTTATGCTGCAACTTCGGTCACATGAACTCCAGCAACAGGGCAGGAACGACCCCCAAAACGCCCTGCACACAGCGCCTACCTGCTGGCCACCGTGGAGTCCTTCACCTTTTTGCCCTCCAGAGACGCCAGGTGCTGTTCCAGGGCGTCCAGAAGGCTGCTGGGGGCCTGAAACAACAGGGAGCCTTTATTCAGCTCAACACCGCCCCCAACAGGCGGACGCACACCACACGGTAAGACAAAAGTCTGGCAAAGATGAGAAATCCGTGCAAGTGCAGAAGAGAGACAGTAAAGAGGTACTTACACACACTGTAAACTGAAGGTGAACAGGAAGTGGACAGGTGGGAACAGGAAGTGGACAGGTGGGAAGATAAGGGCAGATACAGAATATAAAGGTGGTATTGGTCAGAGAGCTAGTACACTTGAAAAAGCAACGATCCATTGTTTAATGAACTGTGTGTGCATCTTAACTCACATACACACTAGAACATTACAGAATATTAGAATATTGTGGTTTTCACAAGGTACACTTGCAGGGTTACCGTTTTGATTCAATTCTCTTTATTATGCTTGATGTGAGTGTAGTAATAACATGACTAGCTATGCTACCATGAAATTTAATGACCAAATCTTTCACACGCTGAGTGTTTTCTAATCACGTAGTCAGCTGTGCCCAAAACACCTTTATTTGCTGTAGGTAGTAAAACGTTAAGCAGGGGTAGCGAGAGACTTTGTCGCTCACATGCACCGTCTAGGCCCCTCATGCATTTGGAGGAAGGAGAGACGTACGTCTGGGCAGACCTGGGAGGAGCAGGTCCATCACGCAGCAGGACATTTATCTACGAGCAGGAGAGCAAGCAGTCTCCAGCCCTGAGAGGGGCCACAGGTGAGGGGCGTGATGGGTCTTACCTGGGACAGGTCTGGGATGTCCCCTCGGTCGATGCCCACCTGCTGTGAGAGCGGAGAAGCACAAGGGTCACAACGGGCTCCGGTAATCGGGGCCTCGTCACACCACCAAACTGCAGGAGACGGTCACCTCTGCCACTTTGAGGAACTCGGAGATGCGGGTCATTCGGGTGAGGAACTTCTTGTAAATGTCCAGGCCTTCTTTGCACTGAACCTTCTTCATATCAAAATACTTCTCTGTAAACAGAAAGCAAGCACTTTAGCCCTCATCAGCTGATGAAACTGTAGTGGTCACGTAATGGTAAACACTAATGGACATAATATCCAAATGGAAGCAACATCTAAAGTTAATCGTGTCAGACTCGGATTTGCAAATGATATTTCATGAAAGCCCTGCAAGGGGAGCAGAGATCTCTGGTCACTGTAAGTCAGACAAAGAGGACATTCGTTTCCTCTCAGCGAAGGGTTCATCACATTAGTGGTGGGACCGCACCGAATCTGACTTTGAACACGAGGTCAAGCAATATCTTCTACACACATAGCCATTTCAGCCTGCTGAATGAAGTGGATAAGATTTCTTGAATCATTTTTTTGACATCGACATAAAAATATAGTAATAAAGAAAAAAAACTTACTAGTTATGTTTATTTGGTTATGTGTACTTAAGATGTATTTACCCTTTCTAAGAGTTTTCAAATGACAACACATGACTGACCATGTTATCAGGTGTTCCAATTCTGTAGGAGTGTGTAAAATGTATCAGTCAATGTGCTCAAATATCAGGTGCTGATTCAGTTGTGTATTCATAAACATCCATTTTCCACATAAATGTATATTAAAATCCTGCAGCTTACCCGTGTGTCAAAACCAGTTTCCTCATGGAACAGGCCAGTAAAGGATAATACAGGACCCTGGGACCATCAGCTGACCTCAGAGTACAACAGGGGCCTTTTTCAACTTATCATTGACTGTAAGCTTTATGGCAGACTACCTGCAGTCTGTAGAGGACGTTCACTTAATAAAGTGGTGTGTATTTGCAAGGAAGGGAATCGCCTTTGTACGTATTTACATTTTGAGTCATTCACAGTTGGTTAGAAAACCTTTATTTGCACTGTAACGTAGTTAAAGGGGAGGTTCTGGTTCTGGTTCTGGTTCTGGTGTTGTTTTTGTTCACACCTCTTTCAGATACATTTTTTGTTACACCAAATGTATCAGGAAACACAAGAGTACTGCCTAATACATTTCAGATACATATTCTAGTTTCTTTTTGGTCGGAATGATAAATGTAAAATGTCAAATTTTCCAAAGGATTACTATCAGCATATAAATCTGATAAAGGTTTATCTAGCAAAGGTTTATCTAAAATGGTTTGAAGCCAGACTTGCTTTAAAAGGTGTAGGCCTACTCTAGGTGTGAATATAAAATTCTCATATTTAATTTTCCCCCTGTGAAGTTTACTATATTACAGCTATGTCTCATTTGTCTCATTTTACATATCAAAGAGTTGTTGTGTATCCAGGCTTGTGTGGCGAGTCTTACCCAAGAGGTTGATGATCCCCTCGTTATACGCTGCAAAGAGCCTGATTGAATCTTTGAAGAGCAGCATAAAGGCCGTATTGATGACCCCATTGGTGAGCTCATTGGCATTGACCTACACAGAGAACAATAATTAGACCGCCGCCCCCAAAGGCCTGGTGCCCAATCAGAGACGTAGACAGTCTAACAACAATGGCTGAAACATCGTTCTTCAGATAAAACTGAAGTTAATGTGTAGTGGCCACTCTGAAAGGTGAAAACACAACAGGAATCAAACTGAGGAAGCCATAGAGAGTAAACGCTTCAGGCTGTTCACACTTACATTGAAGTCTAAAAGGGCGTCCATCTGGTTCTGGATGATGGGGATAGTTTTAAGGAGCTTCTCTGTGTTCATAGTTCTCATTACTCCATCAACACTAAAAACAGGTCAAAGGACAGATCAGGAGATCAGGCAGCTGGCCGTTTTGGATATGTGTCCTGTTGCAACAGCTTCATATCATATCAGCATGACCCATTCCTCTCTGTGTCTCCAGGATACAAGCACACCCTCATATGCAATATCTTCTCTTTGTTTTGATTCCCAAGAAAAGTACAGCATATTATTTCTGAGGTTTGACCTAATAAAACAATTGCTACATAACAAACCTAGGTGTTTTCTCATGGTTCCAAAGCAAATGTTTATACACTCTGAGATGATCCTAACTACGCAAACATTCTCATTTATTTATATTTTAATGTGAGATAGAAAGCAGGTCTCCTTAAACGTCTTACCCACGCTTAACTTTTGTAAAATCAAAAGCCACTTGTCGATATGACACTGCTTTTTCATTCAGATATCGGCTGTATCTCCGAATGAACGTGGACATGTCATACCCTAAACGAAGAGAGAAACAGGGCAATGACAAACCAACACACAGAGCTCAACTGTGCTCAATCTGTCAGCAATATACTGCTCTGTAAGCATGTACTGTAATATACTAAATCATCCATATAGAACTGCTTACATATTATGGTTGTAATAATTAGCAATTATTTGCTAATTGATACTTCGATTGTAGTCATTTTAACTTGCAATGTTAAAGATTTATTTCTACATCAATACACTGTACATGCAAGCAGGTATGTACATGTACATCGAGTAGAATCAGTGCCTGGTGATGGCAGAGGTGAGTTCGAACCCACAACATTGCTTATGCTACCTGAGGTGATGTCTACACGATTTCTGTAGCAACTGGAATAGTATAACCAATATAACAATAGTGAAACCAATATAACAATAGTGAACGGTTGTCCCAGACCAAAACCCCTCGCCTGCACATGGACTCAAAACCATGCACAAAGATGAAAAGTCTATTTATGTGTGAGTCTGAGAGGACACACTGCACCTTGTAGACCGCTCTTATCCAGGAAGTTACTGAGGTTGAATAACGTGTTCCTAGAGGCCAAGTACTGAACAAAACGCTGCAACACACACAGAACAGAAGGTAGTCAGACCCTGCAGGTTCCCACACACTCGTACACGCCACTTACGAGCAGACACAGAGGTACGTTAACGTAACTCTGACGACCGAAGGAGCCCGTGGACCCCCCTCACCTCGTTGCCGTAGACCATGAGGTGGTGTGTGGTGATGAGGGACTTGAAGACCACCACCCAGCTGGTGTTGGTGGTCCTTTCAAACAGCGAGTCGGCCAGCTGAGGGACATTTACGTTCATCTCATTGGTGCAGTGGATTAGATCTATAAACCAGACGAAAAGGCATATCGCAAACAGCCACTAAGAGGTCAATCACATACACAGTGAGAAGAAGACAGTCCTCAAGAAAAATCAAAGGACTGATCACCATGTGGTACAGGAGAAGCTGTCATTATTCATACATTATTAACAAAGAGACTTGTGTATCAGTGTATATTACAACTGAGAATAACATTGTTCAAAACGATCTGATAACGATTCTGGAAAATGTGATTTAAGTGGGATTTCGTAATAAACATACAGGTATTGCACAACACCTCGGATAATGCAGGTTGTAGGAGGAAGACTTTTACAGTGAAGTGCCGATACAAATCAAACAAATCAAAGTTATGAAAAACACAACAAAGCAAACCACAATTAGTATATTATCACATACATAATTAGATAAGTGATGACCGTTCTCGCTTTTATCAAAATTCACGTTTGGACTGATCAATGCAACACTGAATTGCTTCCAAATGTTCTAATACTCTAATACGTATATGCAGGGAATACTCTAACGAGGTATTTTGTGCTGTAAGTACTGACAAATAAGACATTTCAGATGAGTGTTCTGATTACGTCATTGTATAGTCCAACAAAGGTAAATATTTCAGTAAAACTAATCCGCGCTAGTTTTCAGCCATGTCGTGGCAAAACCTCACCGTTGTGGTTTAATACTGCACGCCACGTCGCAACAGCAGTATGCATCGATATGCATTATTACCAATCGCAGTATATGATTTTTTTGTTCATATCGTACAGCCCTAATTTCATAACCTGCTTCTGCGAGAGACTTCTGGTGAACTCATTATTCACCCTCCAAACAAAAAGCGACTAATCCTTGATTAAATGTGACAATTAATTTAGCTTTCGCAATTAGGTGAACATTAAAGGGAGGAATAATTCAGCAGTTCGTCCTCTACACCACGATCACGCGTTTATTACAGCTGGTGCTCTTTTGTCTAACAGGTTAAAGTTCAGCAGAGGCGCGAGCACGAGCTGTTCCCCGTAGCGGCACGCGCGCGTCACTAGCGAGCGCGCGCCGTCACCTGCGCAGGTGAGTGGGCGAGGGGTCCGTCATCGCGCGGCAGGTCCGCCAAATGCTGCCACCTCCACCTTTAATTAAACCTGGTAAATCACAGCTAGATGTAGAAAGGTTCCAGGTTCGGTAAGTGCTGAGACACTGAGATCTGGACCTTGGTGAGCAGCAGTCTCTTAAGATGGTTACCAGGCCCCACGACTGCAGCCTTGGTTTGTTGAAATGTGTCCTGATCCAAACCCGTGATGAGAGCCGTCTCCAGACATGTTTGACATGAATGTGCTACCTGTGGCAGGCCCACCGGAAGGATGCTCGGGTGATCAGCCATCAGCTCCTGGTTGAGGAGCGTAAATTCGTCTGTTTTGATGGAGCGGCGGATTTGGAACGAGGCCGGAAACGGTTCTACTCCAGACTGGACTGAGTGATTCGCTAAACTGGCATGCTCACTACACTTATTTAAGGAGGTGCTAGACGTCCACAGACGTTCACTGGTGTTAGTTATAGACGTGCATTAGTTCTAACGTATACGGCGCAAGCAGCCTAGATGTTCCGAATCTGTCCAGTATCAGCATCAGTTTAAATCACATCACTGGAGAGGTTCCCAGTGGGCATGGTGAACACCTCCTGTAATTTCCTGGATGAAATAAAGAGGTTCAAAACGTATGGAATAATAATAACTCATGTAGCGTGTTTCTCCGGCGGTTCGAGACCGGGTCTGCTTGGTGCTCTGCTTGATCTCAACCCCATTTGATTCACTGCAGTTGCAAATCCTCAAGAGATTTCTTCAACCTCCCCATCAAACATTTTGCCTACTTGCATCTATACAAGTTCTGCATATGTGAATGGATCGCATGCCAACGTCCTCCTAACCTTTATAAGCATGCAAACGTTAAAACGTTGCACTATTAGACCCAGCGGAGGTTCTGGCGGGCCTGCCCGTTATGGGACCCGTTAACGTCGCCATAACATCAGCGCGTCTTTACTGGACCGTATGTCGGACTGACACGAGCGATACTTACAGTCCAGATGTTTCTTCTTTGGGCCCATAATTTCGTGAGTTGTAGCCTTGCATACCGTTTTGGACACGGCGGATCCGGTAACGCTGTGCTGGGCCGCCGTAATTCTGTCGGTAATACTCTGGCCCGACATCGTCAGTGCGTCCAAGCGGGCACGGAGGAAATATACGAATCTGGGCGAAAATGGCAACGCGTATATGTGGTCCTGTGTGTCGGAACCCCGTGGTGTACCTCTTCGGCGTCAAATACGGGAGAGAATTAAGATGAAACAGACGAGCGGAGCAGAACCGGGCAGAAACGGGCTCACCACACACCAAAACGACGGATCCTGATCTGATGCGAGGAAATGTCCCCTAGAATCGTTACATTGTTCAAATCCACAGAAAGGTCTTTTTACAGGTCCATTCGCTGACTCATGTCTCATGTCTCATGTCTCATGTGTGTCTCCCCACCGTCTCTCCCCTCCTCTCGTATCTCCAACCTGCGGGTTTAAAGGGCTGAAGGCATGAAGATGAAATGGCGGGCCGGCGCAGTTCCGTGAGAGGCTGCAGGAAATAGGACACGCCGTTACATACTGATCCTGGGTCAGTTATTGTGACTGTGATCCCACCGTCAGCTGCTTGGAAGGAATTAATGCACTAGTTCTCTAATATAGTAAAGGGGATTACATTAAAACGACACGAGGAATTCTCTTAACTATCATGCAATTAATTGTTCAAATGAAAGCTAACTGCTTTAAACGTTTTTTTTTAACTCATACTTCGTCGGGTGGGCTTTACTGATATTGAATACTGATTTTGAACTGTTTTTGTCTACACGTTGAATCTTAGTTAATTGTCTGTATTAAAGGACTAGTCAGTAGTTAAACATCACTGGATCCAGTAAACACTAAGTCGCATCAGGTAACCAGAGGTGCACATTAGAACATTACATTACATGTTTAGATTAACGGGGTTTTATAAATTGGTGCAATATAATTATATATGTCACACTATTATTGACATACAAGTAATGAAAAATGTGGGGATTCAAATTCGTCCTCGATTTCCAAGCTGATTTAACAGCTCAAAAGACCCGTGAACTGTGTCCACCAGGGGGCGACAGCTCACTGACACGCCAACGACAAAGCACTTGAGGTCAGTCACTGTTATTTGAGTTTTAAAGACTTAGGTAACATGACAAAGGGCAATATAATATATATTCAAACAATATAAGGTAAAATAAAAGTAATGAGGTTAAAGTCAGTAAGGGAGAATAAAACAAGTAATATAATTGGAGTGTCAGAAAACCCACCCTCCTCCTGAATGCCGATATTCAGCCTGTATCCACACTGCGATATTTAGTAGGTCTAGTATGCAAAATAATACATTCGGATTTTTTTTGTTTGCTTGTTTTTTTTGCCAGTTTATGCCATTTAGTTTGCATATTTAAAACGTGTCCAAGTTATTTGCTCAAACACTAACAAAATGTGTTCAACAGCAAAACAGTATTTTTTCCCAAAACATTTGACCATAGCATGTATAATTATCACTAAGAAGGAAAATAATTTCACACACTTGCAACACAACTCCCAGGTGAAAGAGGGTTGAGTCTTGATCAGTCTATTAACCAAATTAATTAGCACGGTGCAGTTATGTTAATTTCACAAAAATAAAAAAATTTTATTGTATTGAAAAGTGGTTTTCGTATAGGTATTAGTAGTGGTATTAGTAGAGGTATTAGTAGTATTAGCAGCCCCGTCGACAGGGGGGGACAACCGGGTCTGTTGTCCCGGGCCCTAGGGCCAGGGGGGCCCATCAAAGAGCCCAGCAATTTATTTTTTATTTAAAGTCTATAATTTTTAAATAATCTTGAAATCTTTCATTAATATAAAATTATGTACTCATAATAAGCTCAATGGCTCAAATATATATGTTTTTTACCTATCTGCATATTTTCCATTAAGTGTATACACCCCCGCCTCCCACTGGAAAATGGTTTGATCCAGCACCGACTGTAGCCGGCCAGTATCCGCCCAACAGCGGGAAATACAGTAGTGGATAGTTAAAGTAAATACAGAAATTTGGAGCGCAGAAAAGAAAGGAAAAACATTTACCTGACGAATTTTAAAGTTGCATTGTGTTCCAGGTTTGAAAAGTGCTGGAATTTAGGGTAAAGTACTTGAAAATGCTTGAAATTGTAACTACTTCGTTTCACAACAAATAGCTGTCTGACTGAACAGTTCTCGTGAAGACGTTAAGATTGGGCGTTTTGAAAATAAACAACCATTAAATAATGTGATAAAAAGCGAATTATTTCGAATCATTTCGAGTATATGTATAAATATTTAACTTAATTAAGTTTAACGTGCTGGAAAATATTGAAATGGACCTTTAAAGTGACGTTTAATTCCACATTAAAAACATGACTTTGTTCATTGCGCTGAAGCGCGGCGCGCGCGAAGTTACAAAATTCGAGGTGTACAGCCTGGTTTAAGCCTCGCGAACCGACAGCGCGCGAGACCCTCGCGCACGGGCGGAGCCACTGCGATTACGTCATTTTCGCCCGAACCCTCGCGCTGGGGGGGGGGGGGGGGGGGGGGGGGGGTACATGAATCTTTCTTGTCCCGGGCCCCAGCAAGACTGTCAACGGGCCTGAGTATTAGTATAGGTATTAGTAGAGGTATTAGTGGTATAAGTATAGGTATTAGTAGAGGTATTAGTAGTGGTATTGGTTGTGGTATTAGTAGTGGTATTAGCAGAAGTATTAATAGTAGTATTAGTAGAGGTATTAGTAGTGGTATTGGTTGTGGTATTAGTAGTGGTCAGTACTTTTTCTGCCTACTGGCATCATCAGTTATCACTTGTGTGTATCACTTGCATGTATCACTCTAAGATGAAATCGTTTCATGGTGAACCCAAGCACTTCTACAGAAGCTCCGCCCTTCACTTACCACCATAACTCTGCAATTAAAACACTGAGGTCACATTTTACCACTTCAGCATCTCCTAACCCACTCTCGCAAACACACATATAAATGCACAAACTGTTACGAAACATTTTTCTGTAACGGTCCTGTAATGCAGGACCACTGTAATGGTCCTATAATGTGAGACCACAGTAAATGTCCTGTAATGTGGAACCACTTTAACAGTCTTGTAATGTGAGACCACAGTAACAGTCCTGTAATGTGGGACCACAGTAATGGTCCTGTAATGTGGGACCACTGTAATGGTCCTGTAATGTGAGACCACAGTAAATGTCCTGTAATGTGGGACCACTGTAATGGTCCTGTAATGTGGGACCACTGTAATGGTCCTGTAATGTGAGACCACAGTAAATGTCCTGTAATGTGGGACCACTTTAACGGTCTTGTAATGTGAGACCACAGTAAATGTCCTGTAATGTGGGACCACTGTAATGGTCCTGTAATGTGGGACCACTGTAACGGTCCTGTAATGCGGGACCACTTTAACGGTCCTGTAATGTGGGACCGCTGTAATGGTCCTGTAATGCGGGACCACTATAACAGTCCTGTAATGTGTGACCACATTAACGGTCCTGTAATGTGGGACCACTATAACAGTCCTGTAATGCGGGACCACAGTAACAGTCCTGTAATGTGTGACCACATTAACGGTCCTGTAATGTGGGACAACAGTAATGGTCCTGTAATGCGGGACCACTATAACAGTCCTGTAATGCGGGACCACAGTAACGGTCCTGTAATGAGAAGGCAAGACTTCTCTGAAATGCCTGTGACTGAAATTCATGATGCATAATTTTCTAATATCATGCCACTGAAAGAAAGATATCCCAACAGACTAATCATTCATTTAAATTTAATAATTCATTTAAATAAATCTCACAAAGTGCCTGACCGATAAAACCCATGTTAATTAGGTCCAATTGATGAAAATGTGATTTTCAGTCTGAAGCATCAACATTCACCCACAGCGTGTCAATACCCCCCCCCCCCCCCCCCCACATCTTTGGAGGACAACTTTGTTTTTTTGTACAGATCAAATGAAAACAATTCTGTATAATACAGTACAATAATGATAACAATAATTGGGGTTAGGTGGACCATACAGGAGAGGAGAGAAAAGAGGAGGAGAGAAAGTAAAAAGGGAAAAGACAGAAGGGTAGAAAGAACAGCTCAAATGATTCACCAACCGCTGCTCTAAAAGTAGAGCAGAATATGTACCTAAGACATACAGCACAAATGACTGTGATGTGTATGTGTGTGTGTGTGTGTGTGTGTGTGTGTGTGTGTGTGTGTGTGTGTGTTTATGTAAGTGCAACAGTGGATTCATTTGTCACGAAATGCACTTTTTAGGAAACTTTTCAACCAAACGTCCCAATCAAATTTGCCCCTCTACTCCCCACACCCCCCACACCCCACCACACACACATCTACCCCCTCACCCCCACACACACCTCCCCACACCCCCCACACACATCTACCCCCTCACCCCCACACACACTTCCCCACACCCCCCACACACATTTACCCCCTCACCCCCCACACACACCTCCCCACACCCCACCACACACACATCTACCCCCACACACACCTCCCCACACCCCCCACACACACATCTACCCCCTCACCCCCCACACACACCTCCCCACACCCCACCACACACACATCTACCCCCTCACCCCCACACACACCTCCCCACACCCCACCACACACACATCTACCCCCACACCCCACCACACACACATCTACCCCCTCACCCCCCACACACACTTCCCCACACCCCCCACACACATCTACCCCACCTCAAACACCCCCCAACATCCCACAGAAAACAGCCCCTTCAGTGGCCGATGAAAACATAATTCCCAGACTCAGCCCCCTGCCGAGACACTAGTGCCCGATGACAGGGGCAGATCGCAGCGCCAGGAGACGGGGGGAAAATTGCGGCCGCTGCTCATGTTCCCGACAGCGGTGAAAAGATTAGTTCAGCGAGCTGCCATTTGATGGATTTTCCCATGTTGTGCAGGACAGCCAGCATTGTTAAACTGTTCGGATAATGCGGGCCTGTCTTGGCCCTGGATGGCGTCGTGGGCCAGCCCGTACGACCCGTGATGCAATGACAGACATTCGCGTGTTTGCTGCGAGGACAGAACACGTGGTGCTGGGCTGAGACTCCTGTTTCAGCCGACCCGGGTAAGACACAAGCCACCCTTCCTTCTGCTGGTCTAGTGATGCTCTGGACGGTCCGAACCGCCGTGATCCACGTGTCATGTGCTGTCTTTATTTCCCTTTCTTTCCAGGTGCTGTAATGGAGCTAACATGTATTCTTTTACTTTTATTAAACGGAATGTCTTTGGCTGTTACGCAGTTCAACGGTTATAACTGTGACCCTGCGTTCCACAGCAGATTCCCAGGTGAGATAATTGCAAGGGACAAAATTGGCACGTAGCTCAAACACCTGAACAGTGCCACGTCTCCGACTGGACCAGGTGCTCCTTCTGAGGTTTAATATCCTCTGTTTCCATCTCTCCCGGAAGGTGACCGAGATATCAGCGTGTACTGCGGCGTGCAAACCATCACGCTGAAGATCAACTTTTGTCCTGTGCTGTACTCCGGCTACGCCGACGGGGATCTGGCCTTGAACGGCAGACATGCTGATGGACACTGCAGGGGCTTCATCAACAACAACACGTTTCCCACGGCGTTGCTGTTCAGTGTCAGTCTCAGCACTCTGGAGGCTTGTGGCAACACACTGGTGGTGAGATACATCACACTGCTGGACACAACACTGCTCCGAGCATCACAGCCAAGCAGAAATAAGAGAATTGTGTTCCATCAGAATCCGTCGGGTTCTACAGACAATAGATAGGTTTCTGTCAGGTTCTATAAGTTCTATAGGGTTCTGTCAGGTTCTATAAGTTCTATAGGGTTCTATAGGTTCCATTCTTAGGACAAAGAATAGGGTTCCATTTGTTTGTTCAGACGTTCAGCAATGCCATATAGCTGTGTGCCCTAAACATAATGACTTACTGGATGCATTGGTTTTAATGTGTTATGAAAATATTTTTGCCATAGCTTGCCATAGCTGGTCTTTGGAAGTCAAAATGATGCATGAATATCTACACTTAAATAAATAATTCCTGGGGACTGATTGAGATGTATTGAAATAACTGTTGCGTGGTTTTGCATGTTCTCAAGCTGCATTGCTCTGCAGGTTTCTGCAGGACAGGGCAGCAGTGCGTATGGCAACACCTCCCTGGTGCAGATAGGGAGTATTTCAGGTTACATTGACACCCCTGACCCTCCAACCATCATTAGTTACCTGCCCGGCCTCCTGTATAAGTTCAGCTGCAGTTACCCTCTGGAGTACCTGGTGAACAACTCCCAACTGGCCTCGTGAGTCAACCCCGTGTGTTCAAACTGACAGATTCATAGCAGACGTGTATGTTCAACTTATCATTTGCTGATTGTATTTTTTAAATTAAGAAAGATCTTGATTTTAGTAAAACATTTCAAGTTTTAATACCACAATGTTTATGGGAAGGTTTATACTGCTGGTAATGACCTTTGACTATGTAATCTTTAAACATTGATGTTTTGTGAATATTATGTGTTTTGTGTTTTTCAAGTTCATCAGTTGCAATATCAGTTAAAGACAACAACGGCACCTTTGTGAGCACCTTGAGTTTGATTCTTTACAACGTGAGTGTGTCTGATGTCATTTCCTTCACCCATGTGTCTAGCATCCATAAAAACTGTCTGTGTGGGATTCTGCTTTAAACACTGATGTATTATTTTCACTGTACTTAGTCTGATAGACACAAATCTAAGCACAAGGCATTTCTCATTTGGTTAAATAATTATTACACATATAATTACATAAAATTGTTGTTGACCTTGGAAGGTGAGAGTTTTGTGAACATGAGTGTTATTTGATTGACAGGACTCCCTGTTCAGTCAGCAGCTGTCGGTCCCGATGGCGGGACTGGCCCTGAAGACCAGGGTCTACGCAGCGATCAGGGCTACCAACCTGGACAGAAGGTACTGTAGACTACACATCTCCATCCTTTAAGCCATGCACGTGAATGACCGTAATCGGGCTGTGGTTTCATCTTTCCATCAAAAGAGCTTCTTTAAGACCGGAGCTGGTCATTGTGTTCAAATGCAATTACCACAATTACCCTGTGCATGATAATGACGGAATGGGTGATAAAACAGAAGAAGAAGAAGAAGAAGACTCTTTGTCACCAGAGCTGTTTAGTTTCTCCCAGGACGTTTTTCTGTTCCATGTTAAAAATGTTTTAGCTGAGAGTTTTGATTGCCATCAGTAACACAAATGGTCCTTTGCCCCTGCTGACAGGTGGAATGTCGTGATGGATTACTGCTACACCACGCCCTCTGGGAACCCCAGCGATGAGATACGCTACGACCTTTTCTTTGGGTAATTTCACATTATCTAATATGATGGTGCACATTCACCAGTAGAGTGCACATTACCTGTGTGTGTGTGTGTGTGTGTGTGTGTGTGTGTGTGTGTGTGTGTGTGTGTGTGTGTGTGTGTGTGTGTGTGTGTGTGTGTGTGTGTGTTTTGTTTTCACCATCACATTTTGCTGAATTTCACGCAGGTGTCATAAAGACCCCCAGACCACTGTTTTTGAAAATGGGAGGAGTCAGTCTGGCCGCTTTGCCTTTGAGGTCTTTCGCTTTGTCAAGCACAAAAACCAGAAGATGTCCACCGTCTTCCTGCACTGCGTGACCAAACTGTGTCAGCTAGACGACTGCGTCATGCTGATGCCGGTAAAGGTTCCATTTATACACGACAGAAATACGTACTGTACGCGTTGGCTGCGTGTGCTGCTACGTCAAACACGCGCGTCTGATCAGCTGTAGCCCCATTACGGCAACACTGCCATGATGAAAATAATAACCAGGCACTTCTGTGAGGGAATCTCACCCAAGACATGATGTTACAAGAATGAAAGGTGATGTAAGTCTAGCCCTTCAGGGGAGATGCACTGAATATTTGATTATTGCTATCAGGTAGACGGTGTGCTGATAAAACACTGTCACTCATCAACAGAAAAACACTGTTGTTTGCTCTTTGGGGAATGGCAGATATAAAATAATGAGAAATAATCTGTTTGAAATGGAGCATAATACAGTGAGGATGGTGTCCTGTAGATCTGTGGGAAGAGGAGGAGGAGAGAGGAGAATGATGCTTCTGCTCCTTCTGCTGGAGACGCTGTCATAACTGCAGGCCCCATCATCACGCGTGGTGGTAGGAGACCACAGCACTCGTGCAATCTTCTAGCCTGAAGCCTCATAGATCTGGAGAACCTTCTCCCTCACCATCACCAACCCCTGGTTTTGCTTCTCTCTTTTCAGATGAAACGCCAACCAGCAACTCCCAGCTTGGTAGGTTCTTGGCTTTTCTTTATTAAAAGACCTCAGGAAGAGTGTTTTGTCCAAAGCTGAGACCCTGGAGGTTACAGTACAGCGTGTAGTGGGCGTTCTCCAAGCACTAATGCTGGAGAAGACTGAATAAACTGCTCTGACGTCTGTAATGGCGTATCTTACAGTATCTTCCTTCTTACGTGTTATGTGAAAGGTTTTGTTGTCCTGTGTTATGGTAAAACCAGAATTTCTCTGTGCATATTGTAGATAATAGTATAATTAAGCATTCATTTATTTTATAGTAGCTTTTCTGATTATTTTTCTGATTCTTTCTCTTTCTCTCTCACTCTGAATTTATTGGCATGACAATTTATAGCATAGACCAAATGTCAAAATGGCAAAGTAGCAATTACAATCAGCATCTACATTTATCAAGAAACATGAACAGGCAATAATTTCAAGTACAAGAAACAGAATAATACATTTACACCTCCACCCACACATATTCTCTCTCCTTCCTTCCCTCTCTCATTTTATTCTCTTCCCCTCTCTCTCTCTCTCCCTCCCTCTCCCTTTCTCTCTCTCCCTTTCTCCCTCTCCCCCCCTTTCTCTCTCTCTCTCCATCCCTCTCCCTCTCTCCATCCCTCTCTCTCTCTCTCTCCATCTCTCTCTCTCTCTCCATCCCTTGTTTTCACACCTCACAGCTCCTGCAGGTGGTCACACCTTCCAGCTGGATGCGGTGACCAGTGCGCTGGTATCAGGGGTGGTTCTGTTGGGTGTCATCAGCCTGGGCTGCTTCCTGCTGTCGCTGAGGCTGCTGCGAGGATCCAGTACCTCCACCCTGACTCCAACCTGGACCCCCAGCTTCAAATGAACAAACCCGTCCCTGTCTCCACCCTCACTGTCTCCACCCTCACTGTCTCCACCCTCACTGTCTCCACCCTCACTCCCACCACCCTCACTGTCTCCACCCTCACTGTCTCCACCCTCACTGTCCCACCCTCACTGTCTCCACCCTCACTGTCTCCACCCTCACTGTCTCCACCCTCACTCCCTCCACCCTCACTGTCCCACCCTCACTGTCTCCACCCTCACTGTCTCCACCCTCACTGTCTCCACCCTCACTGTCCCACCCTCACTGTCTCCACCCTCACTGTCTCCACCCTCACTCCCTCCACCCTCACTGTCTCCACCCTCACTCCCTCCACCCTCACTGTCCCACCCTCACTGTCCCACCCTCACTGTCTCCACCCTCACTGTCCCACCTTCACTCCCTCCACCCTCACTGTCTCCACCCTCACTGTCCCACCCTCACTGTCTCCACCCTCACTGTCCCACCCTCACTGTCTCCACCCTCACTGTCTCCACCCTCACTCCCTCCACCCTCACTGTCTCCACCCTCACTGTCTCCACCCTCACTCCCTCCACCCTCACTGTCCCACCCTCACTGTCTCCACCCTCACTCCCTCCACCCTCACTGTCCCACCCTCACTGTCTCCACCCTCACTGTCCCACCTTCACTCCCTCCACCCTCACTGTCTCCACCCTCACTCCCTCCACCCTCACTGTCTCCACCCTCACTGTCCCACCTTCACTCCCTCCACCCTCACTGTCTCCACCTTCACTGTCCCACCCTCACTGCCTCCACCCTCACTGTCTCCACCCTCACTGTCCCACCCTCACTGCCTCCACCTTCACTCCCACCACCCTCACTGTCTCCACCTTCACTGTCCCACCTTCACTCCCACCACCCTCACTGTCTCCACCTTCACTGTCCCACCTTCACTCCCTCCACCCTCACTGCCTCCACCCTCACTCCCTCCACCCTTACTGTCTCCACCCTCACTCCCTCCACCCTCACTGCCTCCACCCTCACTCCCTCCACCCTCACTGTCTCCACCTTCACTCCCTCCACCCTCACTGTCTCCACCCTCACTGTCTCCACCCTCACTGCCTCCACCCTCACTGTCTCCACCCTCACTGTCTCCACCCTCACTGCCTCCACCCTCACTGTCCCACCCTCACTGTCTCCACCTTCACTGTCCCACCCTCACTGCCTCCACCTTCACTCCCTCCACCCTCACTGTCTCCACCCTCACTGTCTCCTCCCTCACTGTCTCCACCTTCACTGTCCCACCCTCACTGTCTCCACCTTCACTCCCTCCACCCTCACTGCCTCCACCTTCACTCCCTCCACCCTCACTGTCTCCACCCTCACTGCCTCCACCCTCATTTCCTCCACCCTCACTGCCTCCACCCTCATTTCCTCCACCCTCACTGCCTCCACCCTCATTTCCTCCACCTACCCTGCACTCTTCTGTTGAATATGACGTTGGGTATTTGTTTCAGTGTCACTTTGTCTAGACCTGACGCTGGTTTTTCTTTCATGAGGTTTCATACGTTTTTTAGCACTCGAGTTCTGTTATTCTGCTGGGCTGTATGTGTTGTCTGAGCATGAAAGATGATCTAAAGGTTTCCTCTTAATACCCCAGCTCATATTGATATCTTTTCAGGGTCTCTGATCTGTTATATAAGTCTGAGGTGTTGAGGTATTACTTTTAGAATTAATTGTGTGAATATGTTTGTTTGTGTGCATATCCATACTGGAAGTGTAAGTCTGATTCAGTATAATATTAATAATACATGTATAATGTTGAATGCAATGTATGTGTCTATGTGAAACTTTAGGTCTATTTCAAAATGTGTTTTCGGTACAAACCACTGCCGTTATTAAATGTGATTATTTACTGATTCTGAAACATTTGTATTTATATGAGCTCTGCATAGATCTGTATAAGTATAATACTGATTCATTACATTTAATTATTATTTTGTTTGTTTCTTCTAATGAGCTTCCAGTATCAAATAAACTGGATTATTAATGTAGCTTTTCATCTATTAAAATCAATGACTGTGTTTCAGTGGCTGAATTTCCTAGAACCCTGGAGATGCCACTGAGGGCAGAAATGCCCAAGCCAATAAACTCAAGAGATGATCCTCCATGTCACTCCAGATGGTGTTCAGCGTTTCTTCTGATACCTGCTGTTTTCAGCAGGAGTGTGAGTCAAACTTTTAGTTCATTCAAAATCCTGAAATTTTTTTCTGAAAAGTGTTCAGAAAAAATTATTACTGCTTTTTTGTATTATAGGATATATTACTGCATTAAAGTTGTTTTGAAAACAAAACCTTTCCCTCTTGTTCTTATTGCATAACTTGAGCTGAATGTTTAGCCCACATGCCTTTCGTTTTGAACTGCATATGTCATCATAACCTTACAGGCATGTCTGGATGTCTGCAATGGTTCCGGTGTTTGTATGTTTTTTACAATGAGTTTACAAAGAGAGATAGGCCATGGAGCTCAACTCACTGTCTTGTATTACAATCCAGCCATCTGAATTTCATTTCACTTTGCTGTGGTTTCCCAGTCAGTTGTTGCTAATGGCTCATTTTGAAATGACCAGAAATACAAAAGCCATTTTCAAAATTTTGTAAAATATTTTTTCCCAAGTAGTTTAATGTAGTTGTATTCCAAGTACCAAAAACTTAATCTGTACACAATAAAAACAAGAAACCACAAAGAAACTTAAAGCAAAGTTCTACACAGCCTGAGAAACAGCTGTTTGGTTCTCGTCTGCGAGACCTTGTTTGTGATTTCTGCCAGTCTGAATCCAAAAAGCCTACAAATGTTTCTGAGGCATGTCACTGCACAACGCAGGTATTACATCAGTTCTTTAAGAGGTTTGTGTCTGGTTCATTGAATTACAGGTCTGCGTACAGAGGATGCATGTCGTGTAGCCCCCAGGGGCCAGTGGGCATTGTGGTTTCTCATTGACCGTGGTGCGTTAAATTGAAATATAACACGCAGCCTCGGGTATGTTCGGGGGCGTAACTTCAAAAATGTTGTGATCTTCAAAAATGCAATGATGTGAAACCACCATGATCCTTTTTTGAACAATATCAGGGAATTGTTGTTAAAAAACAATTTATACATTACAAATACAAACATATACAAATAAACATTTATACATTTTATTTTTCTCCTTTTCTCGTTACAGGTCACCTTGCTCTCATTCTGGTTTAATGTGGGCCCTGCCCCAGGAGTCCAGCTACTACCAGGCGTTTCTTTATTTATCTCATTCATTTCTTTATTTCGGCCACTCTTGCATAAACTGATATAGATTTGTCATGTTGTGAAACTTTGATTGTCTTCTTAACCATGGCTTCTTCTTTAGTGTTGACTAATAGCGTCGTCTCAGTTTCAGCCAGCAGGGGGCGCTGCTCTCCTTTTTTAACTTTACGATCGAGCAGAACCGTTTACAGTAAATATGCGCATATGTGCGCTAAGAGTTCAAGTAGAAGATGAGATAATTGAAGGGTGTTTTTATAGAGACTGAAAAACACCCGTACTGAGAGTCATACTGAAATTCATGTGCAGAAGAAAAACCTAACAGCAACTTTCCATGCATGCTTTTAAGGATGAAAGGGGGAATACCTGCTTGCTTTAATCTTTCCCCATTTTCCCATTGGTTTAATCCCCCAGAGCAGCAGTGCCCCGGGCACTGGGGTTTCTTCAGTTTCTCTGGTTGATCATTCCTTAAAGCCTCAACATATACAGTAATATATGAAGGTATGTTTGTTGGTGTTTATTAGAATTACTACAAAATGTACTGAATATTCATAATCAGGGGCGGACTGGCATACATTACTACCGGGGATTTCCCCGGTGGGCCGATGGGTTAGTGGGCCGCCGGTGGTTTAACTCGGCCCGTGGAGGAGCCGCGCACTGCGGCCCGTAGTCACGCTGCTGTTAACGGTGTTATTACCTCCCCCGCTCCAGTCACACTAACCTGCTCAGCGTGGCCGCGGACTGGGCCTGTAAACACATGAACGAGTTGGACCGGGCCACGAAAACATACAGCAGCTGTGTCACTTATTAATACAAGTAGTCAGGAACTGGAAAAGCCTCGTCCATAGTAATGCCACATTCATTATATCTCCCTGTCCACATTGCCATAAAGATGGAGCAGTCTAGGGTCTAGAGCCCCCATACTCAAGTAGCGGCCCGCGGGCCACACCAGGCCCGCGGGCTATCTATTTATGGCCCACGAGCTTTTCAATCGCGCTATCCGCTCTTATTTTGAAATCGCGCACCGCGATCTCAAGACGATGCCGGGGATTGCCTTTATGGCAACAACAAACGACCCCCCCCCTCCCCGTCGGTTCACGTTCGCTATAACCCCCCCCCCCCCCCCTTCCGCCGTAACCGGCCCCGTCAGTGATTGAAAAAATAAAATGTGGCCTGTCATAATTTCTATTTGAGTACCCCTGGTCTAGAGACTCTCCCAGTCTCGCGTCCACCACTTCTGGACATACATCTGGAAATAAATTATTTAAACTTATTTTTAATAGTTTGATTTTACCCTTGTTTCCCGTCGTCCTCCTGTATTAATATTTTCCCGTAAATTTCTCGTATTGTAATATAATATATATCTTAAAAGCATTCAAGTGCCTCTCCAAAATGAATGATGTCGCTTGTCTCGCGAGAGTGTCAACCTGCAGTAGCCCGAGTGTCAGTTCTCGCGAGATTAGCGCTCACAGCGGGAACAACAAACCCGAAAAACTAATCAGAGATGGATGAATGTAACGAGAGAGAAGGTGTTTCTATCAAAAAAGTGAAGATGTCGTATAAAATATAAGGGGTCCTGGACCTTGATTGGGCTGGAGGGAATGACCGCAGCGACCAGCGGAAAATTTAAACCACCCTTATTTTTAAATAAAAAACGTGACAGGTATCTACTTTGCTGCCAGGGTGCTCCTTTTCTAATGTAATTCATTCAATTCCATCTCATTACTCCTTTATTTAAATGCATTATTTAAAGTAGAATTATTTCTAATGTCAGTAGATACGAACAGTCTCAAATGTAAATACATTTACGCTGCGGTTTATTGCGGTACTTCTGAATTTTTTTTCTTTTTTTTCTTTAAAAAATAAATGTATAATAATGAACTTATTATTAAAGGGAAAAATGTATTACTGAAATAATATTTTTAGTAATATGCGTACTAAAATTCTATAACCACAGTGCGTTTTTTTTCTTTAAAAAATAAATGTATAATAATGAACTTATTATTAAAGGGAATAAATTCATTACTTAGACGTTATGAATTGAATAATCTAAATGACGTCACAATACATAACGTTGTTAATAAGTAGAATTCCGTTTCTATAGTAACGACATAACACAACATAACCGAACGTATATAAGGCCGTAAGTCAAGGCCGATCGACACCAGTGTGATATTTGCTGAGAAAGAGGAAAGACTGTACAGCATCACAGCTGAACATACAACTAATTAACAGAGTAGTGGACAGTGGAGAGTTATAAGAAAGAAGATGGACTGCAGTATACAGAATGTGATGGCAAGTGTAAATCTGAGACGTGGACAGGAACAAAGAAAGGGTGACACACGTATGCTAAGTGTAGAGGACGTGATGTGCAACACGATTGAGGATTTATTGTCCACGATAAAGAAAGCCACAGATCAAATCGAGACGGAGAAATTAAAAAACAGACAGTTGGTCAGAGAATACGAGGAGATAGAAATGAAGTGGACAAGAGAGGGTGAAGAAATGATGACCAGACAGAAGGAACTGGAGGAGGACTGCAAAACCCTGCAGGACGAAAAGAGGGATATTGAAGAGGACAGGAAGCAAATGGAGGAGTGTTTAAAGGAGATGAGGACGGCTGCGTACACACTGGGGGAAGATCTGGATAAGATCAGGCTCAGGCAGGAGATCCGCTTCCTCCAAATAACTGAAAATGCGAGACTGAGGGAGATAGAAAACCTCAGGAAAAAGATGGACAAACATGTGGAAAAGATGAAGGAGAATGAAATGATGAAGAGGGAGCTCGAAGAAAGGGAGATAGTGAGGCAGCGAGAGCTGGAGACGGAGAGAAAGAGACTGACGGAATGTCAGAAAGAGGTGGAGAAGATGAAGTTGGAAACAGAGCAAGAAAGGAACAGGATGAGGGAGGAAATGAAGAGAGAGTTAGAAGAGCTGACGAGAGAGAAGGCTTCATACCGCCTCAAGATGGAGCAAATGGTGGTTACAGCGCCTGCAAAAAAAGAGACGTGGACGCTGAGACGATGGTGGAAGAGTCTGAAGAAGAACCATGTGCTCTTCAGGAGACAGGAGAGCACTGGCCAAGAGAAAAGCTCAGCCGATACAGCAGAACTCTCGTCCTGCCCCGGCAGAAACAACCCAGAGACGAGAAAGAAGAGCATATGGCGAAAATGGTTCAAGCGCTGAAATGAAAGTGTGAGGAACCGCATATGATCTCCGTGTACACTGAAAAAAAATAAAGCATTGGCTCAATGTATTAAAATTGAATTAATCAATCACACGATTTTTTTTTTCATTGACTCAATCCAAAAAACTTAATTCATGACTAAATGAATTTAGTTTTTTGGATTGATTCAATGAAAAAAAATCGTGTGATTGATTAATTCAATTTTATTACATTGAGCCAATGCTTTATTTTTTTCAGTGTAGATGCGGTTCACCTGCCGCTCATCGCGCCTCCCCATCGCAACTATTTAATCTTCCCCTCTTCTTGTGAAGTATTGGTGCCATGCCACGTACCGAGCGGTCTCTCCGTCTTACTGCCTTCCCCGTGTACCGACCTCTGCTCTCCTCCTAGACCTCGTCCCCTGCCTAGTCCCTCTGAACAAGAACCATATAGAGAGAGAGTCTCCATCTCCGTTCACTCCAACGGACCCGTTTGATTACAGCAAATACGAGCAGCGCAGTCAAGCTGGAGCAGTGGACCATCTGTGATACACTTTTACAGGTTAGTACGCTTAAAAAATCTGATTGTGTATTGTAAGTACATCAGAATCAAATTAACTTGTGCATTAAAATGTGCATTAAAACATTTTAGTGAATTATCCACCTCTAAAAGCAGATTTAGGGAACTAAATATATGCTAAGACAACGCGAATACGGTTAGCGAGATTTCACATTAACGACTGACAGCCTATTAATTGTAAATTCCTCTCTTAATGCCATTTCACCTAAACGCGATGTTTTTGCGGGGTAGCTAATTATTGGTTAAATATAACATTTGGGTCGAGGAGGTGAAATGAGGATATCCATTTTGGAGTACCAGCTAACGTTAAGATAACGCACAATAAGGAGGAGAGCCATTCTTGTGATACATCACTGTTGATATTGACTAGAATGCATATTTAAGACTTCTAAATAGTACACAACAGTAATTTATAGATCGAGTGTTTATAGGTTTTGTTATTCTGTTGACTATAATCTGTATATCTTATATCTTATGCTCAGCAGACTTTGGATTGATGGCAAAGGGAGAGAAGGTCATCAAGAGAGATTGAAAACACAACAAGGTAAGTTTCAAATAGCAATAATGGATCAATGTTTATTACACTGCCGTATGTTGGCTGTAGGAGTGTAGGAGTAGTGATGTTGGCTGGGGGGCTGGAGCACTTGTAGGAGTAATGATTAGTCCAAATGTTTCTGTTGGAGTGACTAATGGGCTTGATGGCACATTTGGAGCTGTTTGGGGGTTGCTGGATTTTGAAGCTCGGCTAGTTGTTTTTCACCTTTGTGGATTGGCTCTTGTTTCCAAGCTGACCATCTTTTAACCATTTCTTCTTTCTGTCATTCCGTATTGTGCAGGGGGCTTCCTCTTTGAGTGCGGGGCGATGCACAAAAATGGTGGGAACAGCATCTGCTCTCAGCCTAGTCTTGCCCTGTTTGGTTTTGATGAACTGGTCTGCCTCAAAATGTGCCTGCAGAGTGATGTAAGTTTATTCCTCACACAAGACAACTCTGTTTTGTCTACCCATATACATATCCCATAGTGGGTGAATACACAGTATTAGAGAACACTTACTGGATACGTATACACTCATTACACGTATAAAAAAACAACCAAGGGTGTGCAACAAGTTCAAATTCATATCACATGAATACTCATAATAATCATTTTCTCCTGTCTTTTTCTCCTCTCTCTCTCTTTAGGCCAAAGAACCACAGGGGATTCAATGGAGCTGCAACTAGATGGCACCCTCACCTGTTTGATAGCTCTGTGATCATTGTTTCAATAAAGACGGCTATTATCCGCACTTGGATCCTTGTCTGCCTGATTAGTATGTTACAGAAAGGGTAGTAAACGAACCTGTGCCCTAGAGAGATTATAAATATTATGGCATTTCATAATAATAATAATAATAATAAACACATTTTATGAACTTATTCATTTTGTTTGGATGTGCCATTGCCACAGAGGACGTGCTGATGCCAACTCCTATCTGAGGCTCACCATCTGCACTGGAATTAGAACTATAACTATAGAACTATATTTGGATTATAAATACAGACTTCTGCTAGTGGGCCGCCCAATGGAGGATGAGTTCCCTTTTGAGTCTTGGTCCTCCCGAGGTTTCTTCCTAATCCCTGCCGTCTTAGGGAGTTTTTCCTCGCCTCTGTCGCTTATTAGGGATCTGGACCTATACGATTGTAAAGCTGCTTTGTGATATTTTGTAAAAAGCGCTATATAAATAAATTTGACTTGACCATGACTACCTCCACCACCACTACCTCCACTACTACCACCTCCACCACCACTACCTCCACTACTACCACCTCCACCACCACTACCTCCACTACCTCCACCACCACTACCTCCACCACCACTACCTCCACTACTACTACCTCCACCACCACTACCTCCACTACCACTACCTTCACTACTACTACTACCTCCACCACTACCACCTCCACCACCACTACCTCCACTACTACCACCTCCACCACCACTACCTCCACTACTACTACCTCCACTACCTCCACCACCACTACCTCCACCACCACTACCTCCACTACTACTACCTCCACCACCACTACCTCCACTACCACTACCTCCACTACTACTACTACCTCCACCACTACTACCTCCACTACCTCCACCACCACTACCTCCACCACCACTACCTCCACTACTACTACCTCCACCACCACTACCTCCACTACTACTACCTCCACCACCACTACCTCCACCACCACTACCTCCACCACTACTACCTCCACTACTACTACCTCCACCACCACTACCTCCACCACCACTACCTCCACCACTACTACCTCCACCACCACTACCTCCACCACCACTACCTCCACCACTACTACCTCCACTACTACCTCCACCACTACTACCTCCATTACTACCTCCACTACTACTACCTCCACCACCACTACCTCCACCACTACTACTTCCACTACCACTACCTCCACCACCACTACCTCCACCACCACTACCTCCACCACTACTACCTCCACTACTACCTCCACCACTACTACCTCCACTACTACTACCTCCACTACTACTACCTCCACCACTACTACCTCCACCACCACTACCTCCACTACTACTACCTCCACCACCACTACCTCCACTACTACTACCTCCACTACTACCTCCACTACTACCTCCACTACCACTACCTCCACCACCACTACCTCCACTACTACTACCTCCACTACTACCTCCACTACTACTACCTCCACCACCACTACCTCCACTACTACTACCTCCACTACCACTACCTCCACTACTACTACTACCTCCACCACCACTACCTCCACCACCACTACCTCCACCACTACTACCTCCACCACCACTACTTCCACTACTACTACCTCCACCACTACTACCTCCACCACCACTACCTCCACCACTACTACCTCCACCACTACTACCTCCACCACCACTACCTCCACTACTACTACCTCCACCACTACTACCTCCACCACCACTACCTCCACCACCACTACCTCCACCACTACTACCTCCACCACCACTACCTCCACTACCACTACCTCCACTACTACCTCCACCACTACTACCTCCACCACCACTACCTCCACTACTACTACCTCCACTACTACCTCCACTACTACCTCCACTACCACTACCTCCACCACCACTACCTCCACTACTACTACCTCCACTACTACCTCCACTACTACTACCTCCACCACTACTACCTCCACCACCACTACCTCCACTACTACTACTTCCTCCACCACTACTACTACCTCCACTACTACTACCTCCACCACTACTACCTCCACTACTACTACCTCCACCACCACTACCTCCACTACTACTACCTCCACTACTACTACCTCCACCACTACCTCCACTACTACTACCTCCACCACCACTACCTCCACTACTACTACCTCCACTACTACTACCTCCACCACCACTACCTCCACCACCACTACCTCCACTACTACTACCTCCACCACCACTACCTCCACTACTACTACCTCCACTACTACTACCTTCACTACTACTACCTCCACTACTACTACCTCCACCACCACTACCTCCACTACTACTACCTCCACCACCACTACCTCCACCACTACTACCTCCACTACTACTACCTCCACCACCACTACCTCCACTACTACTACCTCCACCACCACTACCTCCACTACTACCTCCACTACTACTACCTCCACCACCACTACCTCCACCACCACTACCTCCACTACTACTACCTCCACTACTACTACCTCCACCACCACTACCTCCACCACTACTACCTCCACTACTACTACCTCCACTACTACTACCTCCACTACTACTACCTCCACCACCACTACCTCCACCACTACCTCCACCACCACTACCTCCACCACCACTACCTCCACCACTACTACCTCCACCACCACTACCTCCACCACCACTATCTTCACTACTACTACCTCCACCACTACTACTACCTCCACCACCACTACCTCCACCACCACTACCTCCACCACCACTATCTTCACTACTACTACCTCCACCACTACTACTACCTCCACCACCACTACCTCCACCACCACTATCTTCACTACTACTACCTCCACCACCACTACCTCCACCACCACTATCTTCACTACTACTACCTCCACCACTACTACTACCTCCACCACCACTACCTCCACTACCTCCACCACCACTACCTCCACCACCACTATCTTCACTACTACTACCTCCACCACCACTACCTCCACCACCACTACCTCCACCACCACTATCTTCACTACTACTACCTCCACCACCACTACCTCCACCACCACTATCTTCACTACTACTACCTCCACCACCACTACCTCCACCACCACTATCTTCACTACTACTACCTCCACCACCACTACCTCCACTACTACTACCTCCACCACCACTACCTCCACCACCACTATCTTCACTACTACTACCTCCACCACTACTACTACCTCCACCACCACTACCTCCACCACCACTATCTTCACTACTACTACCTCCACCACCACTACCTCCACCACCACTATCTTCACTACTACTACCTCCACCACCACTACCTCCACCACCACTATCTTCACTACTACTACCTCCACCACCACTACCTCCACTACTACTACCTCCACCACCACTACCTCCACCACCACTATCTTCACTACTACTACCTCCACCACTACTACTACCTCCACCACCACTACCTCCACCACCACTACCTCCACCACCACTATCTTCACTACTACTACCTCCACCACCACTACCTCCACCACCACTATCTTCACTACTACTACCTCCACCACCACTACCTCCACTACTACTACCTCCACCACCACTACCTCCACCACCACTATCTTCACTACTACTACACCTGCAGGCAGCTCAGGATACACAGACACTCCACGTCCTCACTCCCTTTCTCCCCTTCTCCCTCTCTCCCTCTCTCCTTCTCATCCTCTCACTCCTTTGTCCTCTCTCATTCTCTCACTCTCTCTACCTCTTGCACTCTCAAGTGAGATACTGAGATTTTAGCCCTAAGATCCAAACCCAGTCCTGCTTTCTGCTGTTTCTCTCCTCATGATTAGCAGAAGTTTGAGCTGTGTGCAACTGCTTGGCCTGTGTGTCATCATTCCTGGCTCCCAGGCAAAGGCAAAAAGGAAAGCTGTTGTGTATCTCAGCCCCTAAAGATACCCCCACACATTCACCAGGGTTCCTTAGCTAGGCCTTTCTCTGAAGACAGCGAGTCTGGCTTTAGTGTGTCTGCTCACACACACCTGATTTGTGTCTTTGAGTGTTTGTGCCTGTGGCTCTTCTTGAAAACACCATCACCAGTGCAGAAGGAAGCATCTCCACCTCCATCTCACCTCCATGACCAGTGTGAAGCGCCTACAATCCGCACATCTGTCTTGTTTAAGTTCAGTTCTGTTTGTACAGTGCATTACAGACATTATCTCTGAACAGTTTGAGAGATTCTAGAGATCTAGACTCCTGTTACTACGGTTACTTCCCTTTCAATCAGAAGGAATTAAACTTTCATTGAAGGTTTACAGTAGGTGATCCATTAAGTTTGTTCATACATTTATATCCTAGATGACTGGGTGTCTCTATTACAGCTGTGTGTGTGTGTGTGTGTTTGTGTGTGTGTGTGTGTCATGGTATCCTACCCTCATCACAGCTGTATCCATGGTTACCCTCATCACAGCTGTATCCACTGCAGACACATAGCGCTCCACTAATCCACAGAGGGGAGGGAGGGGCTTCCCGCAAAACAGACATTAATACAGCACAGACAGCCCCATTAATACAACACAGGCATTAATACAGCACAGACAGCCCCATTAATACATCACAGACAGCACAGACAGCCCCATTAATACAGCACAGACATTAATACAGCACAGACAGCCCCATCAATACATCACAGACAGCACAGACAGCCCCATTAATACAGCACAGACAGCCCCATCAATACATCACAGACAGCACAGACAGCCCCATTAATACAGCACAGACATTAATACAGCACAGACAGCCCCATTAATACATCACAGACAGCACAGACAGCACAGACAGCCCCATTAATACAGCACAGACATTAATACAGCACAGACAGCCCCATTAATACAACACAGACAGCACAGACAGCCCCATTAATACAACACAGACATTAATACAGCACAGACAGCCCCATTAATACATCACAGACAGCCCCATCAATACAGCACAGACAGCACAGACAGCCCCATTAATACATCACAGACAACCCCATCAATACAGCACAGACAGCCCCATTAATACAGCACAGACATTAATACAGCACAGACAGCCCCATTAATACATCACAGACAGCCCCATCAATACAGCACAGACAGCCCCATTAATACAGCACAGACAGCACAGACAGCTCCATCAATACAGCACAGACAGCACAGACAGGCCCAATAATCACCTACAGGCCTATGAGAAGAACACAGAATCGTGAGTAACTGCTGAGTTACAGCTACGTATTACAAAAACAGTCACTTCATTTTAGCTGCAGTTCCTGACTGAACGAGGGTGTGACTCAGGACGAGGAGCAGTGGCTTCCTGGATGAACTTTATTCCTGAGACACTTCAGAGAAGTCTGTCTGTTTCTGTTTACTTGTTTTTGTTTATTATACACTGCTTGAAATGCTGCATAAACCCAGACCCCTCCCTCACTCATGGGCGTCCCATGGTTTTGGTGTTTGGTGTTTCGTTTGTCTGCTTCAGCCTTTAACAAGTTCTTCACGTCGAACAGAGTAGGTCTTGTGCTCAGCTGGTGTTCAGTACAGGAGCTGTTAGTGTGTATGTAGATCGTTATGTGTTCCTCATTTGCATGGACTCAACATCAACTCTCATATGTGGCAGATAACAGCGTTTCACTAAAAGCACAATCACTCTTTCAAAAAAATCCTCTGTGGGATCCTTTCTGCAGATGCGAGTTTTGCTTGTACTGTCTTCTAAACTCTTTTGATCATGAGTCTTTCCAAGGTTGCTCTGTTGAAACAGCTAAATAATTCTGTGTGAAAATTCTGCTAAACATTCAGACTTTCGCTGTTCTAGATGGAATTGTATTTTTATTTTGAATCTTATTTTGAAATGGAGCATACAGTGCAAAATGGCTGGTACAGTATATAATATTATAATAATTTATTCTTATATAGCTTACCTTAAACCCAAGGGCGCTTACAATCATTAGTATATCGAACATTGAACATACAAAGAGTAAAGGTTTCACAGTTAGGAGAAACATCAACCTGACTATAGTATTACTAGACATCATCAGTGATTTGTAAATAAGCTTTTCTCCAGATTATGAAATAAGACGGTGTTGAGACCGACTCTGCAAACGTGTTTGTTTCCATGTATAGCGTAGCTCATTTGTTTGACGACTTCTTTTGTGTTTAGGTCGCTATTATTACTGACTCTGAAGAGCTGAATGGATCTCATCACCTCAAGTGTTTCTCCACAGACCGGGTCATCATACCTATCATTACCAGCAGGGGGAGCCTTGACATTTCTCTGAGATTCAGGCCATTTCAAGCTTGGCCTGACCAGCTCTTAAAGCTTTAACTATATAACACAGACTAAATGTAAGCTGTTCCATCATTTATAACCTAACTTTTTTTGTTCTGAATATTTTGTTCTTTAAAAAATTTGAAAAAAGAATTCTCCCTTTTTTTTCCAAAAGAAAACGTTTGCTTGCCTTATGTGTTCAGGCTTTATTTATTTGTTCATTTATTGTTATGTAGAACATGGTTTGTTCAGTGTGCAGGGGGTGTCCAGAAGACCAGCGGTCTACATGTACAGACTTCCCTTTGCATGACAAACGATCACGTCACTGCTAACGAGCACATGGATCTGAGAGGAGCTTACACATCATTATCATAATGAGCATCACTGCTTATTAAAAATGTAGACTGTGTTAATGGAGTCTGAATAAATGCATGGGTGGCATGACCAGCTAAGTAACTCATTACATGCTGATGGATCAGACAGTTTTGCGAGGTACGTCTTTATCATTTCACTGTACTGCGTATTAGTCTGAGAGCTTTTCTGTCCTTGATGAAACGGTGCACACAGACAGGACGCCCTGTTTATGACACAGGAGGAATTACAGTGAAACGCTTATTAAAATGTCTGGTGCTGCTGCTCCTGATGAGAGCTGTGAGCTAGCACTGTCGGTCTGTCAGGATGGGATTTATTGTTATTTAATGCATTTTCTGATGAAGTAATCACATTAGAGGTTAAACAGCAGTACAGGGTTAAACTCCTTGATGAACTGCATATATTACTATTGGCTGTGATGTTTTTTTCTAGGCAGATATTGAAATGACCAGTCAGGAAGGGAATAGCTCGTAAGGTTGCTGCCCCTGTCCAGCAGACGGGGAGCTCCGGCCGGCATATTCAACCCCAGGAACTCAAGATGAAAATACAAGCACTGTGTGAAACGTCTTGAATATGAAACTTGGGTCAGCGCAGGTCCGTGGTCCAGATGCACAGAGGGCCTGCAGCTGTGGGTCAGAGCGTTTCCTTCATGAAGGGCAACACGGGTGACTACTGTGGGTCCTCACTACAGTTTACAATCGTTCTGTTCCAACTCCATGTGTGGTGAGAACAGCACTGCCCACCACCACCACCACCACCACCCCACCCATCTGCCCCACCACCATTAATAGTGCATGAGGAGTCTGACACACCCTGTGCAGTCTGCATACACCAGCCAAACAAAGCGGGTGTGTCGTGTCTAATCAGGTTCATGGGATCTTTGATGTGTTGGTTATAGTCAAATTAAAGAAAAAGAAAATTAGAGAAAAAGAAAAGTCGAGAGAAGGAGTGGAGTGAAGGAGTGGAGTGAAGGAGTGGAGAGAAGGAGTGGAGTGAAGGAGTGTCTCGTGCGTGCATGTAACAGCAGGGGCCCCAGGCCAAATGCTCTCTCCAATATTTCAGTGATACCCCCATTGTCAGAGTCTTCAGAGCACAGTGGGCTGCTTTGTTCAGGGGGGCACTGGCCACTTCCTCCATCTAAATGTCAATAAAGAAAGACATGATGGGAACACCATCCACAGCCTGGAGCCAGAACCATCAATAGTCCACACTCAAAGGGACTTTAAAGGACAGAGACAAGTGTGATCGAACCGCCAGATGATCTCAATTAAAATAGGCCTCACAGGAAGCAACTCACCGGACCAGGTGTAAACAGTTATTTTTTCAAATGTTATGGTTATGCCACATGGTTATGGTATACAATTGCAAGATTTTTAGCCACTATTTAGCAGATCAAATTGAATTTCTCAACCACGGTTTAAACATTGACTGGCTGTAATACAGTATTGCCCCTATTATTGAGGTCATTACCAGCTAAAATTTGACAAATGTCTTCTCAGCGTGTAAATATGTGCCTCAGCAGTAGTTACCTCGTTGATTTAATGTTGTGAAATTTCATAGGCTGGTTGACAATACCTCCTTCTACAGGTCATCCAGGTGTCGTGCGGCTTGGTTAAGGGTGAAACCTGTCAAATGCACGCTACACGCTAATTGGCTAATCATGGTCATGGCTTTTCAATTACTGAGTCATGCTTAGGAATGTTTCAACCACCTTGCCCACAGAAGAACTACTCAGAATCTCAGATCGATTGTGCCAGTGGGTGCTGAGCTTCTATAGGCAAAAATCCACCAAAATCCCAAAATCAATTGACAAAATCAATTGTGTTATACATCTTTAATATTTCACAAAAACTGATAATTTGCTAGAGCTAGAGAAATTCAGCAAAATCCACAAGTCATAACAAAAAAAAAAGAATTTTGAATCTATGACTTTCTGCACAAAATGTATGACACACAGTATTTTACATTGTACTGCAGTTCCCTTTAGATCACTGAAGGTAAAAAGACACAGTAAATGCACAGTAGATAAATGGCCATGAAAAAAAATATAGAAATAATGTTTACAGAATAATGCAGGATATCACGGGTTGAACATATTTTTTACACTGTTAGTGTAGAGGTGTATTTTGCAGACGCTAAGACCCAATTTCTGAAACTATGACTCTTTTGTCTAAACTTAACACACAGCAGCCAATGCTACACACACAACAGGCAAAACATCTCACACTTTTGGAAAAAGCACACACTTCAACCAAAAAAACTCTTGCAACTCTTGCCAAAACCATATTTTTGCATGAACACTACAGCAACACATGCTGTATATACTGTAAACACATGAACAACAAAAAAGAAAAACAGACAAAATAACCTCAAACTTCCTTCATCACCTGCTGAATGTATTTGCAATACAATCCCTATAGAGAGGCCACAAGTTGCAAATCTTGGTTTGCACATCAGTGGAGTCCAATACTGCATAGAGATGATGATGAAGAGTACGAGAATGAGGAAGAGTATGAGCAACCATAATGGATGAGATCAGAGCCACTCTGGTTGACCATGTGGTCAAGCATGCGTTGGGTTTTCTGGAGGAAAAGGGTCCAACCTTATCTGTGCTGCTACACTGTAGCATCATCCAGACAATTCAAAATGAGAATAGATAAGTAGACCTGTCCTCTATACATACTACCACATGTACTAGACTACCCCTTTATACATACTACATCATGTACCAGACTACCCCTCTATACATACTACATCATGTACTAGACTACCCCTCTATACATACTACATCATGTACTAGACTACCCCTCTATACATACTACATCATGTACTAGACTACCCCTCTATACATACTACATCATGTACTAGACTACCCCTTGGTGGGGGATGAAGGTGGCTATACATCTCAGAACAGAAAGAGACCATCATCAATATGGTCAGAGCACACAACTGCATACGTTTACAACTTCAGTCTATCCGGACTGGGCCAGTGACAGTGTGAAACACCTGCACTATGAATTTGACACTCATCATCATGCCACTCTTGGTCCCTACAACACTGTGCACATCATCACCTTCTTCAACACAGAGCACAACACACTCATTCTCCATCACCAGGGGGATGAACCAGAACAGTCCAGGTTTGTTGTCATCTGGGACAACATAAGTTTGTACCGGGCTGCTCAGGTACAAACTGGTTCACTGAACAGCCACGATTTGTTGTGATTCACCTCCACCAAACTCTCCATTGTTGTTGAGTTATTTTTGGCATGGAGGTGATCGCCAACCCCCCCAGTATAAATACATTTAGCAGGTGATGGAGGGAGCTTGAGGTTATTTTGTCATTTTGTTTTCCTTTTTTGTTGTTCATGTGTTTACAGTATATACAGCATGTGTTGCTGTAGTGTTCATGCAACACCAAAAAAAAGACCCTTCCACTTGTAATGGCATTTTACTTTATGGTGTAAATGTTCTGAATATGCAGAAATAACCTCAATATTTGTGAATATTCATGTATATGTGAGACCTCTGACAGACCTTCACAGCAGACTACACACTAAACACTCAAACACATGGTAGTAGTGTTTTCCATTTGTCACTTCAGTGTGTAGTCACATATATGAAAGGCTAGTCATCTGATAATTGTGTGTAGCGTTTAGATGCAATAATATGGTTTTGGCAAGAGCTGCAAGAGTTTTGGTTGAAGTGTGTGCTTTTTCCAAAAGTGTGAGATGTTTGCCTGTTGTGTGTAGCATTGGCGGCTGTGTGTTAAGTTTCAACAAAAAAAGTTTCAGAAATAGGATCTTAGCGTGTGCAAAAAACTGTATTGTGTAGAGATGTATTATTGTGTAGATGTGTATTATTGTGTAGAGATGTATTATTGTGTAGATGTGTATTATTGTGTAGGGTGTATTATTGTGTAGAGATGTATTATTGTGTAGATGTGTATTATTGTGTAGAGTTCCTCAGCTCTGGAGAAGAAGGTCTGGTTTATGTCTGGTTGTGCTGGTCTTCTACCAGAGGGAAGTAGCTGTAGCAGGTGAAGTCCAGGCAGACGTTATATGATCTCGTCAGCTTGTATCATCACCATGTTGCTGTAGAGGTCCTGAAGGGCTGTAGAGGTCCTGAAGATGTTCCTGATTATACACTGGAGGCTCATTTGTGTGAGGTGAAGGACCCAGATCAGATAGTAATCGATGGCATTAGGATGGATGTAATGATTGAAGTTACTCTGATTCTGCTCATTCAGAAAAGAACAATCTGTGCTTTGTTCACAGTGGAGTCCATGTGTCTCTGCAAGCCCCTGATATGGACACGCCCAGCAACTTGAGTGCCTCCATAATAGAGACCACAAAGCCACTGATGGTGGGAGCGGGTTGTAAGCAGATGGTTCTGTATGAAGAACTAATGTTGTAGTCCTGTAGGGCATGTCGACTGCATGCTTGACAAATCTCTTTGCCCTATACTACAGCCGAGGGTTGATGACCTGAACCAAGCGTTCAACATCACACCTGCAGAGGTGAGATCAGCCGGCCCATAATACTTCAGTCCTGATATGTTTACCTTTTTTGTGGAGCAGTTCGGTACAGTACAATTTGGTATAGTGGACACAGCGTCCCTCCTGACACAGCGTCTACAGGACACATGTGGTTAAAGTTCCACTAGATATTAACCTTATTTTATACCATTTGTTTAATAACTTTGACAAACATTGATTTTTCAACGGAGATGAGTCATCATTATGTCGTTTGTACAGTGGGGAGAGAGAGAAGATGATTAGATGTCTGTTCACGCCTTAAGAAGCCAGCGGTCTTTCTGCAGCTGCGTATCGACTCCCTCTTAGCTGCTGACGTCTGCCTTTCCATACATTATATATTCTGTTTAATCTTCAGCGGCTGAGCGGTGGGATTTCTAAAGAAAAAAAAACATTCTTTCAAGTGTATGTTCAACTGTTGCATTTTTAAAATGTTAAATGAAACTTTACACCACACAGATAAACTCTTCTGTTATGAGACCACACAGTACCTGGGCTGTAAGGTGGAACCAGCCTTGTTTCGATCCCTTCACAGAGTCTGTGTCACTTCTGAATGGCCTCCTGGCCTGGTGGGTGAAAACAGGAGAGACTTCCAGGCAGCTCACAACGACCCCTCAGTCCACATCAATAATTCACTGGATGTGTCTCAGTTCATTTTAAATCATTGTGGTAGCTGCTGTAATCCAGCCTCCACCTGACAAACGTTTTGGGAGTTGCGTGTGGGGAAGCCGTTCTGTGCACAGGTGGCATGTGTCTGTGTGACTGTGTCTGTGTGACTGTGTCTGTGTGACTGTGTCTCTGTGCGTCTATGTGTCCGGCACTGCTACTTCCACCACCACCACGCCGGATCACTGGACCCCCCCACCACCACCACCATGGACTGACGCAGCGTGTGTTGTTGGGGCCTCGATCAGCAGCAGCACAGGTGTGGTACGCCGCTCCCGAGGAACGCCTCACCCCTTTGACCCGCTAATGGAGAGCAGAGGGTGTGCGGGGCCCGTGCCAGCCCTGCAGCTGTGGGCCAGTGCTCTGTGCTGGAGTGGACCCCTGCTGGGTCAGCCCAGCTTCAGCCCGGACCCTGCTAACCACCCCCGCTGCCCGGGGAGCTGGCCGGCTTTCATAATTCATAACAGGGACCAGGCATCAGGCAGAACACACAGAGTGGACCGGCTCCTTCCTGAGAGAGGAAAAGCCGTATTGCATTATGTATAGTCTGGGTGGTGTCCTGCACACGGGTCGGGGCAAAGGCCGCGGCCTACGTGAGGATGGGTGAGTGTGTGCAGTGAGGGAGGGCAGGAGAATCTTAGATTCAAAACACATGTAAGAGCAGGTATACAGAATCCTTCAGTTGAAGACCAACAGGATATTACCTGATGATGAGCAGAAGGAATTCATCAAGGAAACTGACGGACGCAGCATTTTAAGTGCAGTGAAGCTACCACGGTTACATAACTGTGGGGAGGCTAATAAAATCTAGTTGATATGTCTGACTTATCACAGTGCAAGAAAACGCAAGATTTTCACAACCAAATGAATGTTTTGTTGCCTGAGACTGCGGTGAGGGCCTTCTCAAGCATTCTCTGTTCTTCTGAATGACAGCTCTGTCCCATGCAGAGCAGTTTGATTTAAGATTTGGGCCATAGCCTGCAGATATCAGGAGAGATTCACGCCTTTCTGGAATGCTGACAATGTTGAAGTTGTGACCTTTTGCATTTCACTCCAGTGTCCTCCGTTCTCTACTAGTTTGTCTTTGAGGAAACAAACAAAACATGATCTCATTAAACATTCATAAACATGTAAATATGTAAGTTTTGTGGGTTTAATTTGGCAAGGTGGTTGCTAGAACGTGGATATTATTAATGATCATAATTATATATATTGTCTGCTTTCAAAGCTGTTAGACTCGAAACAGGTGCAGTGAAGTATTAGACAACACAATGATCTGTTGACGTCAAGAAAATGAAATATTCATAAGATCTCTCCTGACAGTGATCTGTGGCTGTAATGGACCATAAGAAGAATTCACCACTAATGCAGCTGAGAAAATCCATAGTAGATCCAATCAGAGGGAAGATGAAGTGGGGGGGGCTGAGATAATATGAGTGAGTGAAAGAGGAGAGACTGTGCGTGTTTTGACAAAGACACAAAAGAGCAGTAGTGGTGGGGGGGGTTTGGCGCTGAGTGTGGGGGGGGCAAGTTGCATGAGAACTTGTTTGGGTTTTGCCATGTGGGGAATCTGGGTGTTTGACCTCTGCTTGGAATGTGACCATCGTTGGGAAGGCCAAAGCGCAGATTTGTCTCCCAGCAATCGCCAGAGGGCTTCTGAAATTCATAAAGTGGAAGGCAGGATCTCACAGAGCTCCATGCTGTTATCATCTCACAGGATCTCAGAGCGCTCCATGCTGTTACAGCAGCACTTAAACATACATCGCCACTCTATGCAATGTTTCTCTGATATTCATGTATTTTCTAATACAAAATACTAACACAGAATTTGCATTAGAGTATTTTGCTAAAGGTTAAATACAAAATATGTTTTCATTTAAAAAACAGACATGAAAATGTGTCTAAATTGCATTCAGTGGAGCCTTGTGCAATATAAGCCTTGTGCGTGGTGATTTATGCTGGAAGGAGGAACAGAACGATGTTTTATGGCACACTTCAGTGTATTTCTCTGCATCTCCATACTCTGATTAATTTGCATGAACTGAATAAGCTAATATGCCATTTCATAATAGCTCTACAAACAAAACTGCTTGATGAGGACGTCATCTCCGCTTTTTGAGTACTGCACAAATCACCGTAGTCATTTACAAGCTCAGGGGCTCCATTAAAATAATACATTTCAGACTTTTCTAATATAAACATTACATTCACCTTGTTTGCACACATTATTAAAATCCATTGAATTACAAATGTCAGATTCTACCTTTTAAAAATGTCTCAAATTCTAGTCAAATAACTTTAGGCATTGAGTTTAATGTTTATATTAGTTAGGTATGTTGATGTTACTACATTTTGGTCCCAATGAGATTCGTCTATATCCAGAGGTGTCTAGCACCACTCACTGAGAGATGCCCCATCATAACACCGTAGATGAAACTCCATGACACTCGTCCATTATCTTCTCTGGTCTCTGAGGTTTTGGTGCTGCCTTTGATTGTCTATTTATCTGTATTGTCTGCGTGTCTATACTGTCTATATCTTTATGGAAATGGATATTGATTGTCATTAATTACATTTATGGCATTTGGCAGACGCCCTTATCCAGAGCGACTTACATTTTTAACTCATTTTTATACAAGTGAGCAATTGAGGGTTAAGGGCCTTGCTCAGGGGCACCTCAGTCCCAGACACCTCAGTCTGGGAATTCGAACCCACGACCCTCCGGTCACAAGACCAGTTCCCTAACCGCCAGGCCATGACTGCATAATTAAAGGCTAAATGACAGTGAATTGGTCCGACCTTACCAGGTTTTCATTTAAAAGATTTTTAATGAGGTGAAATGCTTTTAAAAGAACCCATACAGCCCCATACAGCCCCATATAGCCATACAGCCCCATACAGCCATACAGCCCAGTACAGCCATACAGCCCCATACAGCCATACAGCCTAGTACAGCCATACAGCCCCATACAGCCATGCAGTCATACAGCCCCATGCAGCCCCATACAGCCATACAGCCCCATATAGCCATACAGCCATACAGTCCCATACAGCCATACAGCCCCATACAGCCATACAGCCCCACTACAGCCATACAGCCCCATACAGCCATACAGCCCCATACAGCCATACAACCCCATACAGCCATACAACCCCATACAGCCATACAGCCATACAACCCCATACAGCCATACAGCCCCATACAGCCATACAGCCCCATACAGCCATATAGCCCCATACAGCCATACAACCCCATACAGCCATACAGCCCCATACAGCCATACAGCCCCATACAGCCATACAGCCATACAACCCCATACAGCCATACAGCCCCATACAGCCATACAGCCATACAGCCCCATACAGCCATACAACCCCATACAGCCATACAGCCCCATACAGCCATACAACCCCATACAGCCATACAGCCCCATACAGCCATCCAGCCATACAGCCCCACTACAGTCATACAGCCATACAGCCCTGTACTGCCCCATTACAGCCATACAGCCCCAAGACAGAGAGAGACAGAGAGAGAGAGAGAGAGAGAGAGAGAGAGAGCCATTTGCAACATACAATCCTTGAGGTTGTTATATTTAAATATTTTAAATCTTTTTTTTGCTTCGCTTCTAGACTGAAGGAACAGTTTGTTTGTTGCGAGCTTTCTTTGTTCACTTTGAATGTGCTGTGTATTGTTTTTTTGGTGTATTGGTTTTTTGGTGTATTGTTTTTTTGGTGTATTGGTTTTTTGGTGTATTGTTTTTTGGTGTATTGTTTTTTGGTGTATTGGTTTTTTGGTGTATTGTTTTTTGGTGTATTGGTTTTTTGGTGTATTGTTTTTTGGTGTATTGTTTTTTTGGTGTATTGTTTTTTTGGTGTATTGGTTTTTTGGTGTATTGGTTTTTTGGTGTATTGTTTTTTGGTGTATTGTTTTTTGGTGTATTGGTTTTTTGGTGTATTGTTTTTTTTTTCAGTTTCTGCACTGAATCAACTGTTCACATTGTATTTTGTCCCAGATGTGAGCGGAGGCCGTGCCTCTCCTAGGAGGAGCAAGTTGCAACATAGCGCCAACCGTCAAAGTGATAGAAACATTTTGACGTCTGAACTGTGAGATACACACAAGATATGACAACAAATCTTGTAAATGGAAAATAAACAGTGTGATTTCCTTGAGGCTGAGTGGTTTGTGTTTAAACAGGTGTTCAGACCGAACCTGCTCTGTGTGACACGTCCAGAGGTATAACTGAATGGATCACTATTCTGAATTGAGCAATACACTTCATCCTTCCTCATCAAAGGCTACTGTTTTCAATATGAAGTCAGCAAAAGCTTTGAAAATCCTCCCCTATTTCTGAAGCACATTAAAAACATCCTGCATTGACAAATAGCCCGTACAAGGGGCGGTGTGTACAGAGTATTGAAAGGACAAGAATATGTTCATGGAGGAATACACACTGGACTGGAGGTCTAACATAAATTCTGCCCATATTCAAACTGCCTTAATGCCAAGACTTGGTAATAATACTACATATAGGGTACGAGGAGACACTGGTTGAGAAGACCAGAGAAAGACTGTGTAATAGGGCTATAAACAGATATTTGGGCAATGTGTGGAAGGCTAGTCTGACACTTGACATGAAAGCTGCTCGTTTACAGAGCCATAGCAGATGTAGCAGCTCAACACAAGATGACACCACCCTCCACCCACACCTCCACCCACACCTTCTTCAACACACTGTCATTTCTTTCACTGAATTGTTTTCTTGTGTACTATGACAAAATCGTAGAAAAATATACTGTATAAGTGTCATTAACCAACACTCTGTGAGCATCTGAGCGTGTTTTGTTATAACCACCAAAAAGTAATAAGATTATTATTTATATGTGAACTCAACCTTGATGCCAACAGCTGTGTGTTCTCAGCCATGTCTGAACACATTGCTCATTAAAATGTTCATGTGTTTTGCTGGTGGACAACACAGAGAAGACTGTGGGGCAGGAGACAGCCATGGAACAGCGTTCAGCTGGATTAGAGCAGGAGGTCCTGGGATCTCTCTGATGTTACTAGCGTGTGGAAGACCTCCACACCATCAGACTGTGCTGGAGAAACTTCAGCAAAACTTCGCCAATTCACTGTGGCACGGCAGCTTGAAGAGGCCAAGACTGTGTGTGTGTGTGTGTGTGTGTGTGTGTGTGTGTGTGTGTGTGTGTGTGTGTGTGTGTGTGTGTGTGTGTGTGTGTGTATCAGTGCTTCCTCTAAGATGTGGTCTTAGTTCCCAGTTATCGGAAATCTTACAGTGATTTTTGCCATTAAAAAATAATCAGAAGGGTAGAAAAAAATAAATGAAGGGTTCTTCACATGGTCATTCATCTGAACTAGGATATGGCTGTCTAGAAAAGAAACAGCTACAATCCAGAGACTGACAGCTTGTTTTCTCTTGGTTTTTCTTGTAGATTGAGTGGAGAAGGGGCTGGTGGTCTGGTGGTGCTGCTGTATATGCTGATGTAATGAGAGCTTCTTCTCCCTGAGTGGTGTCGTCATATCCTCCACTTTTCCATTATCACTGTCAACACCTTTCCTACATCTATTAACAGAGTCACATAAGAACACACGAGACATCACGCAGTGGGGAAGACTGGGCATAAAACAAAACTTAAAAATACAGGTGCTAATGAAAATGTCATCTTAATGACATTGATAAGTCAGACTTTTTTTAAGGGTTTTGAGGACCCCAACACCAAAGCCTCTCTTTACCCCCAGCTTAATCAAGATCTGTCAGAAATCTGTCAAGAGTTCAATCTTGCTAAGTTGTAACATCTTTCTGAAACATATTTAAACAAAAATATTTTTATTTTGATGATCAGAGGGAAACCACAGCCCAAGTAACTGGATGATGAGTTTATACACCGGACATACACTGGACGTGCTGCTCAGGGTTTTAATTATTTGTAGTCTGTAAAAACAATTTTACTTTTTGCAGGTTAAATTACCTTGATGAATTTGTAATTGGCAAGTGGAAATATCACGACACAGACACTCTTTAGGACAATTTGTTGATATTCAGCCTCTGAAAAACTGAAGACAACACACTGAGGTTCAGCTTCAAACGTTTTCTGTGGGACAGATCTTGAAGAGGAGAGAATATTGAATTTTGCTGGCATGTCTTTGATATTTCTCTAATCATCTCCAATCACCGAATTTGCCTTTGTATCTTCCCGATATTATCCTCAGAGAGGCTAATTACATTACTAGAATGTCAACGTAATGCTTTAAAGCAAAACAGTTCCCACGGGTTTCACGTCTGTTGAGGTCAGCTTGACACAAAACACAAAATTAAAGTATGACGAAACTAATCCACTTGTCAACAAGCATATAGAATAAAACGAATCGTTTTTAACGGTTCCTTTAATTAACTCTGCAGGTTAGCACGCAATGACTTTTTACATATGATAACACGATAAGAGCTGAGGACACTGAAGTCTAGTCAAATGTTTTAGTGTTCTCAAAGTTGGGTAACATGAACTAATGAAGCATGTTTGCTTTAGAGTTTTGCCTGACACTGAGTTGGCCATTAAGGGGACACATGTCTCCAGTCCTCTCCCGCAGCCCCCTCTCTCTCTGGGACGTAATGAGGTGTCTGTGGGCCTCACCGATACCTCGCGTTCATCCTGTTGGGCTTATGTTCATGTCTGTGGTACTGCGGGAAAACCTTCACACACGGTTCACGAGGCTCGTGTGAACTCTGTGGCCACCATCCTCGTCAACTTTAACCACTGAACTTTACACTAGTACAGAGCGAATATGCAGGAATGCACCAGGGTTTCTCTTATCTCTCATAATAAGTGGGACATTCTCTGCCTTTCTCCACCGACGTGGTTTCACATTGTCCCGAGGACCGCGTGCATATGGCGCGAGCACGCCCCACCCCGCGCGCCTCTGTGAATAGGGAGGCGGGGGGCGGAAGGGGGGGGGGGGGGGGTTCGGCCGATAACGGCTATAAAATGTAAATAGTAAAAGGTGATAGTGGAGAGAGAGAGAAAGAGCACAGATTAACACTCTAACACCTGCTGAGATGTTACTATTCTTTTATCTAATGTCACCCTAATCACACTAGGCTCTAAAATTGTACGTTAACTATGTATTCCCATAGAAAGAATAACACAAGTACGTCCGTGAACGCACAAATGATTAATTGTTAATTTCTTCACAATGTGTGTGGTCAGTGAAATGGACACTAAGCGATGTTTTTAAAAAATAGTTGCATCATCGCAGGACACACAAAAGACACAACGAGACATTAGAAGTGCATTTAAAGCACCTGGCAGGTGGCGCAACTTCTGTGTGGAGAGGAATTCTGCGCAGGGAAGGTGAGGCGCGCGTTGGGCGCGCGTGAGGGGCGCGCGCGTGGCGTTGCGGGCGGAGCCTCGCGCAGCCCCGCACAGCCTCCCCGCGGCGCGCGATCACCGCTTGTAGAGGGAGAAGCGGGCGCAGTCGGGACCTGAGACGCACGTGCTAACGGCTCGAGAAGTTTGAACTGGCGGACGCGCGCGGCTTGTTCTGCAGGACACGGACACAGCGAGGACATCCGAGGGTCCAGACTCGGTTCAGGGGTCACACACTTGTGCCAGGATGCGTTTGAGCGCCTTCTTTGCGGGTTTACTCCTCGTATCCCTGTTCCATCAAGGTAACGTCGTTCGTTTATGAACGTACAAGTAGTTTCTCTTCTTTCTCAGGTGCTGGTGGGTTTCCACTGTTGCATGCACTGGTTAAATGATAATGGGAATCTTAACTGAAAGACAGACGCGTGGAGCATGTTTTACACAGCAGGTTTAACCTGAAAAGCTGCAGCTGGTATTCTGAATGAACACAGTTCATGTTAAAATGTCACAGGGGAGTCTAAGTTGAACTGGTTTCTGTATAGGTACAAAGTCGAAAAAAATCTAATCCTGTGGCTCGATAACAACGCCAGTTCAAGACGGTAAAGATAAGACGAAGGGAAACCTTTTCCAATTTAGCACAGTCCGATAAGATTAAATGAACCCCTCACCAATTTCACCAGTTTGATGAGTATACACAGATACTCAGACTCGGGTGAATCAGTTTAAAATCTAAAAGCTTTGCACTTTTTTTTATAGTTTTAAAACTGACGTTAATGGTGCTGTATTTTTGCTTCAAATCCTTGTACACATTCTGTGTAAATCCCTTTGCCAGGTTTGTGTGTGCCGGAGAGAAGGAGGTGGGGAGAGACTGAGACAGTAGGAGGGTTGGAATAAGAGAGGCGTTGCTTTCTCTCCTGCAGGCTCGAATACAGAACAGCTTCTGATCCGAATATCATGTTATACACCATAATCATGGTCACCACGAAAATCATCATAGTCTTCATCATTATGCTCTTCATCATCACTTTTGCCACCATAAGTGCCCAGTGTCTGAAAGGCTGTTAGGAGCAGACTGCGCACCCATGTGTCTGGTAGAAAACAGGAGAAGGCCCTTTCGGTCAGCCCTGAGTGGGTGAAGCGGTCAGGTTGGTACTGGTTTGCTGGATCGTCTTGCCGAGCAGCTGTGTGAGGTAGAACACCAACCAGTCGGATGGCTTTGCTCTCCCTCAGCGAGTCAAAAGCCCCTCACCTGCTGCGGCCGGTGGGTTGTCGCTGAGGTTCAGGGGATTCGCTCTGACCTTCGCTGATAAGCGTGAGTTACTTATTTAGAGCATGGTGGCCTAAAATGCTCCGGGTCAATCCATGCGTCTTGTAACTTGTAGTTCATTGTCCGATCTCTGATAACCAGTTAAACTATTAGACCAGTTAAACGTCAGGCTGGGAAGTTACATTTTGCTAAACATTTGCGACTGTAAGTAAGGTCCTGTGGGACTGTGAGTCCTACCAGACCAGATAACGCCCCTGGCAAACAGCCTCGTCCTGAGAGAGGCATCTGGTTTGTGTTCTTAGTGCATTGCCAGCCCGTCTCCCCTCCCCCAGTCCACCCAGAACACACACCACCAGCACACATCACACCTGCCAGTACTCGCTCGGCTGCTGGGATCGTCCTGCTTTGCTGAGTGGTGTGTGCCGAGGGTGTGTGTAACGCTGCCTTTCAGACAACATGCATGGCAAGAGTTGTTTGTTTGCACCGTGCTGTATGTTTTTGCCGTGGGTCCGTTTAATCTTCCCTCAGAGTCTGTTCTCCTTCCAAAGGGCGTTTAGCTGCTTCATCTCTCACATCTCCCTCGCTGCCCTATAGAAGCTGTTGGCTGGTTTTTTTGGTAGAAGGTGTGAAAGAAACGTGCTGCTGGGCATGTGCAGGATATCATCTGTAAATCATTATTGCAATACTGGCCATTATGATACAGACGCAACTGAAGAAAGCAATATGCAAATGAGCCCTCTATTTATTTGTTGTTGTTGGTTTGTGTGCGTGTGTGTGCGTGCTGTAAACGTCCTGATCAACCCCAGACACTCCACGTGAGTTGTTCTGTGTTTATATTGGTGTATTGCTTCTTTTACTGTGATCCTGGGTATGGGGCTAAAATAATTGAACCACATCAAGGATTCTGCAGTGTGTTTGTATACTGCAAACTCCACATTATCACAGTCACATTCTGTATGCAGTGCAAATCTGGATTCTATTTTCCAGAACTCCCAAATACTGATAATCTCGTTTTCTACATTGGGAAACATAATACTTGTAATGTATTCACAATAAAATAATGGTTTTGGTGTTTTAAGCATATATTCCATTGATTTTATTGATGAAAGCTGTTTTCTTACATTATGAAAAGGTGCATTTGTTGGGTAATGTGAAATGCCTTTGTGTTTTCAGGTGTGTCTTTATTATGAGGTTCAGAATGGCTTTGTTTCTCTTGCCCGTAAGCAATATATTTTTAAGCAGGAAAGGAGGTGGATTGGTTTTGTTTTTTTTTTTGTTTTTTTGTTCAAAGCTTTATCACTTTGAAGTTAAAAAGGTTAAGACTCAGACAGCTCAAAAATAAAAATGTTTTCCGCAGAGCTGTGAACTCTGTTTTGATATTTCACATTTTGCGCTCCTCAGGTTTCCCAACCCCCACCCGCTAGCTGCTCCATCAGCTCCACCTAAGAAACACTTTATCTGTTATCAGGCAAACAAAGGAACAAAGTTGTTTTGTGTTGGGAGAGGAGGGGACCCGTTGTTTTTTACGAGCGGGAAAGGGACAGTGCCGGGTCCCTAGCTGTGGACCTCTGTTCCTGCAGGAATGTCCTCCATTGACATGCATGAAGCTAGCTTTGGCTTTCTGGAGCCTCCTGGTGCTTGTGGGGCTCCACCCGGGGGGCGGGACAATGCCTCAGGTTGCTCCTCCCCCATTTTGTTATACAGTGCCCTCAAAATCTTGCATGGACCCCTGCCAGCCACAGTGTCACACCCCCCCCTCCCTTTTTTATTTATTAAGTGATGCGTGTACGATCACGACGTCTCCCCGGGTGTCCTCCCCAGCTGTAAATAAGCACTCCCGCTTGCCGCCTGCGTCCCGCTGAGACGGGGTAATCAGCTCCGCGTCTTCTTCTTTCACAACACTGCGTGTCCCTGAAAGACAGTGGGTCTCATCTGAATAACAACTGTAGCTCCCACTGCTGCGTTCACCATTCGAACGCTCTCAAATACCTGAAATATTCAATGAGAAGCATTTGCATTCTGTGAGAGGCAAAGTGGCTGGAACACGTACGTGTTTCTGTCCTTTTCGGTTTATAGTAATGTGATGGCCCCTCCCTGCACCTGTTGGTGGAGACCTCTCCACTGTGGGACAGGGGGAGGAGCTATTTTGATTGCCACTGCTAACAGCAAATGGCAAATGGCTTTGGATTTGTTGTTTTTTCGCAGTATCTTGGCATGCACCAGCTGATGGTAAACAACAGTGCCGTATATCTTACCGAATCCTGGTTGGGATGTGTCGGAATCCACCAATTCTTAGTCAATGTTAGCTTTGTTAACGTTTTCTAGAATTTTCTTAGACTTTTAAGGAATGTCTTTATATAATTTCTGAGTTGGATATTTAATTTAAAATATTTAAATGTATTTAAAATTCAGTTAAAATCAAAAAAAATATTCTTGAGAAAGAAATTAGATTTGTTGTAAACGTTACGGGTGACTAGATTCCAGCTTTTATGGCCAATGAAAAGTCAACGTTGTATATTTTTCTCCGAGGTCCTTTGACTGAACCGTATGGAGGAAGTTGGTCATTATTCTCTGCTGTGCGCCGCAGATCTCGGCGCTGCTGTGAGCCGTTATGTGTTTCAGCTCAAAAGCTATTACTTCACAGCAGCAGTTGCTGAATAGATTGCCAAAGGTTTAAAATATGAATACGTATAATCACCTTTTAGCGCTGTAATTCAACTGGATTATGGTGACCTTTGAGTTTCAGGATTGTAATAGGACAGAAATAGCTGTCAGAGTCAAGGGCTGATTCAATGGGACCAACTCTTGAGAGGGTAGTGTGTGTGTTCTGTGTTTTGTGAGCCGTGAATAGACACTGATTCCTTTTGTGAACGTGTTGCCGAGTTCCGTCTCTTGTCTGGCTATCACAGTGTTGAGGTTTAGTGCTCCAACCCACACGGCAATTGGACTGTCTTCTCCCAAAACATGGTTTCTTTAAGCATACGTGTGCTTTAGTCACATTGGACGTATTATTATAATTTTTTATCATCTGCCAAGTCTTTCGAGAGATGGAACCCACACCCTGGGCCTGCCTGCTATCTGATGACAAATATGGTCTGTGTTTTGTTGTTTGTTTGTTTGTTTTTTGATACCCCGTGACCCCTACTAGCAGGTAAAGATAAAGGATGGATGGATGTTTTTTGATAATCTACAGTGTCATCAGATTATGTGAGAATAAACCAAAACAGTTAACAGGCTTCATTATTCTACACAGTTAGAATAATTTATAGATTTACAAAATGTCCCAAAAAGCCCTGCCTAACTTGATTTAGAAAAACTGAAATTCAAATGTTAGTTTTATTTACTTGTCAGACAGGTTCCCATTCAGATAGTTCAGGAAAAAAACTGCATCCTTTAACTTCCAACAGGCCAATAATCAACTTACACCCACTCAACCCCCTCCTACACAATCTCTGACAAAGCTCAGCTCACAGAACTGATAGTGATGGCAACACCCCAGGTGTCGTAACTGTGTCCTGAGTGACACGTCTCGCCTCGCTCCCGTGGACTGGTAAACCCCAACAACGCCCTCGCTGGCACTAGACTCTGTGCAGGTCTGTGCTGTGTCATTTCAGCCACCCGCGTTGTTCTTCTCTGGTGTCGTGTGTGAGTTCGACGTCTCTGTGCAGCATGCGCGTGTGAACAGAGGCCAGGGCTCGGTGGAGGAGACTCTAATCTGAAGCTCAGGTCTTTTGTGGTTGGTAAAGGGGGTGGCAGACTGCAGGTGGGGATCAGCCTTTATTTGGAGCTACTTTGATGTTGCCTTTGCTTGTAGCATGCAGGCCGGAACAGGCTGGCCTCTGTGGATTTGTGTCAGGCACACCTGTTCCAGGTGAGCTCTCTCTGCACGCCCCCCCCCCCCCCCCCCCCCCCCACGACTCTCTGCCTCTCTGCTGTCCTTTGGCCTCTAAGCAGAGCCGGAGCCTGTCGCATTTTGAATGGTGTATTCCTTGCTTGCATTTCCTTCATATGAGCCAAAAGGTTTAGCTGTAAAAAGTTACTCATTTACAGTATTGTAAACTAGGCCAGTTTAACGCCAGCATTTCCACGGACGTGTCTCCTCCTACACGCCTTATAGTGAAGGTCGTTTAATGAACTCTTTAATCTTCAAACTGAAGATCCCTCTTTAATCATGAAACCAAATCTCTTTGAGATCGTAATTTAGATGACTGCTTGAGAATAGGTGAAGGAGCCTGCCACACCCGCCTGCAGTGTGCTAACACTGTAGACGTTTGTGGGGGTTCTTTGCACATTTATGCATGCAGACTACCACTAAGGGAAGATCAAGGTGCCATAGACAGTTTATGACCTGCTTGAATCCAGCTGTCTTGCATCTGGTCAGGCCCTAGACTGACTAGGAAGGACATTTTTCTTTGCTCGAGTGTTTGGACCAGCGCAGCACGCACTCGGAGGTTGGATGAATTATAATTCAGGAGCTGTTATGAATAGAAACAGACTGATGTTTTGGGAGAGCGCTTCTGTGCTGCGGGGGGGGGGGGGGGGGGGGGGTGATTCGTGCAGGTTGCTCTGAGATTAATATTTGCACAGCTTTTGTTTGTCCAGCTAACGGCGGTCTTGTCTCTCACGCCACTGGACTACACGGTGCTCCGTGAAAGCGGCTGTGTGCAGGGCTGATCTGTGGGCTGGGTTTCTCCAACTCTCCACACCAGCTCAAATTAGCAGATAACCCCCCCAGCCCCCCCCCCCCCCCCCCCCCCCACCACCACCACCACCACCACCACCACCAAAAGCAGACCCCTACATGACCCATAATGCTTGAGCTCCAGAGACTATGCAAGACTCCGGAATTCACATACACTTCAAATTCAAACACTGTCAGAATTCAAACACACACACACACACACACACAGCCTGCACACTCAGTGTTCACACACACACACACACACACACACACACACACACACACACACACACACACACACACACACACACACACAGCCTGCACACTCAGTGTTCACACACACACACACACAGCCTGCACACTCAGTGTTCACACACACACACACACACACACACACACACACACACACACACACACACACACACACACACACACACACACACACACACAGCCTGCACACTCAGTGTTCACACACACTCATCCAGTGATAAAGAAATGACCATGACTTCTGCCACAACTGAAGAAACTCTTCCCTCTCCGTTTGTGATGACTTGGGATCAAACCAAAAATAACAGGAGATTGGACATGCACATCGAAATCCTTATGTGGTGTCTGTGACGAAGCTTCCAGCGCAGTATGATACAAAACTGTCAGCATGAGTTAATCTGGACTCTTCCCACGGACGGTGGAATGTAAACTCGGTCATAACCCTAGATTGTAAATTGTGGTATAAGCTAATGGACTACTGGAAGCTTCTTGGCTGTATTTTGTTAATGCTTCTCTATCTGGTTTAATGGCTGCTTGGTAAGGAGAGCTGCTGGTGCATCTTTAGGGTCAGGTATGGGCTTCGTCATGACAGGCCTGTCATATCTCAACATCCTCCAGGGCCCCTGGGGGGTTCTTCCCATCAAATCCATAATTTAGAGCGTAATGGAGGTGATTCCAGAGAGCACTCAGCTTTCCGCCTGCTCACAGGGTCTGGTTTTCAGTGTAGTGGTCCGTCATGGCCATTTGTAGACGTTAATTTACGTCATTTTTAAGGAGCTTTAATGGCACTTGCTATGTTGGCTTGAGTAGAGGAGAACATTTGTGGAAGTAATAGGGACTCTAAATCAATTCCTCTGCTGTGTGTCATCCCCTTAAAATGGTGGCATGCTATAATGAACTTGACCTCTCTTTATTAGAGACACACACCCAGCCAGACGTACTGTGTGCTCTGTGGCTAATGGCTGTAACATCCGGGATCTCCCTAAAAGCACTTCCTACCTCTGAGTGGCAGCCCATTACAGCCTTGCAGAATCCTTAATGGTGAAATGATTTTTTAATGTATTTATTAATCAATATCCAAATAACTAATTATTGCTTTAAATGTTTAATTAGTCAAAATGGGATTTTTAGTCTTCATGAGATAATTTATCATTTCAATAAATCACTAAAGTGATAAAAGTTAGCATGATGTATGAAGATAGCAATGTGAAAAAAACAGAGAGGACATAAGGACTGTGGAGACATTCCTACGTAATAGGACGTTCCAGAAGAGTATTGGCTGTTTTAATGTTTCACTGAGGTCAGGCAATTTGAGACTACAGCACCGGTTAACGGATCTAATACCTAATACCGTGGTTGGTCAACTGAACTGGGGCAAGTAATGATATGCGGAATCATTGTGTGAGCGAATCAGAGCACAACAGACCTGATGTTTCCAGATGATGCGCTAATGCCGTAATGTTGTGGGCGGAGTCAGTGTTTCTTTCACCTGCTCATCAGCTCTGTGGAGGCCACACAACGCCTCCCTGTCTCTGCTGTTTGTGTGTTCATCTGGTGTTTACTCTCTTCTCTAATGTAGGTGCCACCGAATGTCGTGTTTGTTGAGTGAGATTAGATGGAGGGGACGTCTTCTAGGGCATGACTGACCATGGCATCCAGGCAGCAGATAGACTATTATAAACACATGCAGATAATAGACAGCTGTTGCCTAGCAATTCTGCTCGGATGGGTCTTTTACCAATCTGGGACTAGCAGCAAAGCAAATCAAGCAAACTATAGGGACAGAAACATGAAAGGGGAAAGTTGTATTTTTAACAAAAAGAAGTGTGTTTACATTTTTGTAAGCATCTAAAAAAAATCAGAGAATGAGTTTGTGTTTGTGCCTTTTCTGTTCTGATTTGTGACCGTTTTCACAGCTGAGTTTGCTAATCCCTTATTAACTAATCCTTTATTAATTAATCCCTTATAAACCATCTCAAGTGGCTTTTGTAGAGGTTCTGAAAAAGGTCACATGTAAACAAAACACAGCAGACTGAACTGATAGCGTGGATGAGAAAGTTAAGAACTCTTCACCTTCAAGTGTAGTTCAGTGATCAGATAAATACTTTTACACAAACTAATACCTGTTTTGCAACAAGTCCGTACAGGTGCAAACCTTCAAGCAGGAAACCTCTCATGGTAGAAATGACAGAGTTGTCTGAATGTCTGCACTCACACACCTATCATAATGTTCACACAACCATCTGTGTTCACATAATTTTGAATAAGGGCAATCAGACATTCCATGGTTTTGGTTTAAAATGCACGTTTTGAAAACAAAAACCAGTTTCACAGTGAGAGTTTGCTTGAATCTATAGGGTAACTGATCCGAATCAACTCATGGTCCAGATCAACTGATCCAGATCAACTGATCCAGATCAACTCATGATCCAGATCAACTGATCCAGATCAACTCATGATCCAGATCAACTGATCCAGATCAACTACTGATCTTGATCCTGATCCTTTTGATCTGCCAACTTCATTCTTCAGCATTTTGGGATTTCTGATACATGATATCAGTATCTTGAATAAAAGCCACAGTTGTAGACTTTGACTTTGGTGGTGCTGACACAGACGGACCCTCGTCAGGGACGAGTGGGGACTGGGACGTGTTTGTCTCATCAGAATTCTGAAGTAGGGCTGAACGATTTTGGAAAATAATCTAATTGCAATTTTTTATCTTACCCGTTTTGCAGGGTACCTGACGTTGAGCAGCATCTTTTTAAAAGCCAAAGTAATTCCACACAACTGATGTGCTGCCCCTCTTTGTTATTAGACTTTCAGTTGTGTCAGCTTCTGTCGAGCCTGAAGCCATTGTGCAACAAGTTAAAGTGCGCTGTGTTAACTTCACTTCTCCACCTCCCTGCCTCCTGCTCGGGTTTGCTCCGTTCGTCCTCGGCTCGGCTCGCTCCCAAGTCACGTGACCAGTTTAAATCGCAGCCTTTGCGATTAGAGAATCGTGTTTTAAAATATCGCGAGATTATCGCAAATGCAATTAATCGTTCAGCCCTATTCTGAAGACGGTGAAGTGTTTGTGTTTGGGTCTGTCGTGGGTGCGACAGTGAAGATTGAAGTGAAGATTGAACAGGAAAAACCAGAATTACAAGCTTTTCAAGCATTTATTTATGTTTACATTGTTCCTAATACAAAAACCGAATTGGGTAGAAAACTGCATTCAGAAACGTAGCCTAAGGCATGTTAAAGCTTTTATTATGAAGATTAATACTGATATAATGATATGTAATTGTGTTATTATATTAATATATTAGCATATTATAATATTATTATATCATTGTAGAGTGTATGTCTTCATCTTCATCTTGATGCAATAGTTCTCTTCATCTGAACGAATCAGAATATGGAACTTTGACATGGCCTTTACACGGTGAACCTCAGACCTTTATGGGTGTCGTTTTGTCCGCTGAGGTGGAGGTTCTGGGTGGGGTCCGGCTGTCCAGCAGTCCTGGACTTTTCCTGCAGACTTCACGCACTCCCTGGTCTTTGGAAGTTATTTGCTGTTTTATCTTTGTGGACATTTCGCTCTCCAGAAGCCAATTTTAGCACTTAATAACACAGGGCTTATGTGTTCATCTCCAGAATGGTATTGAGGGTGAGGAAGACGGAAGTCTGATTTCCCCTGTGAGTTTGTGTTTGAGAGCTTTTTCGTGTGGAGAAGGAAGGTTTTTTCATAGCTGTTTTTTGACTTTGTTTTCAGCCCGCCTCTGTGAAGCCAGACTGTAGATATGTGATCATTTGTGTGACATGCCTGTCTTTACAAAAGAAAAGTTGTATTCAGCCCCAGAAATCTCAGGTAGTTGGAAGGAAAGGGAGAGCTGGATGCGTATTGCACAACCATGAGATCTACCTTCATTTGAATATTCAAATTCTTCTGACTGCTTTGCCTAACAACCAGACGTAGCCACTTAGCATGATCCAAAAGCATTCAAATTACATGGGGAATATTAATGTTTGTGCTTGTCTGCCAGCTGAAAGCTTTATGTTATCACGATAACTCTACATCCTTCAAATATCATGTGTTTACAGTAGCACAGATAGCTTGAGGGTCTAGTAAACCTTTATTCTGACCCTTATTCTGACAGAATAAGATGTATTCTTATCAACCTTGTTTGTTTATTCCAGTGAGAGGATATCCAACCATGGTTGGCCAGTATGGGGAAGCCATTGAGATTCCTTGTAACAACGGGATTGCCAATCCAGAGAACATCTTCATAACCAAATGGAAATACGTAAGTTTAGCAACAGGTGGAATTTAGAAAGTGTAAAGAAAGTGAGACGTGTTTAATCTGTTATTCTGGTCGTGCTGTGGTGATGCGTTGAGCCCACTTCACAGTCTCCTCTGTCGGTATAAACATACTTCTTCTTACTTCATACTTCTAAACATACTTCTTATTTTTTTAAATAAAACAATTCTGTTTCCCAGAACAAGAACGACGGCAGCACCGGCGACCTGCTGATCAAAACTCAGGGGAAGAACGTCTCTGTGTTGGACAACGCCGACTTCAAGGGCAGAATCAGCCTCGCTAAAGACCTGAGCCTGCGAATCTCCCAGGCAAAACTAGTCGATCAGAAGATCTTCACGTGCATCATTGTCAATGATAACGACATATCTGAGTACTCTGTTCAAGTGAAAATTCACAGTACGTTTGCTAAGACAACGCAAAGCACTAGTCAATATATTGAAATAAATGTTAGATCGTTTGTATGACGACATTGTGTTCTTTGACAGAGACCCCCTCTGCGCCCACGATCACTAACCAAGCCACAGAGATGGAGATTGGCAAACTAACAATGGTATGTTAGATTTTTCTTATTAACGTTTGCTAAATTGTAATAATGTCATGACGGGGATCTTGTTTTCTTATACGCATAATTCTGTGCTACACTTTCATTAGATTAAATCCGAAGGCATCCGGCCTTGGTGAAGACAGCAGCAGACAGAGAATGGCCTGCCGTGTGTCCTTGAAGTTTTGGCTTCTTTAAAATAAAAATGGCAGAATAAGCAAACTTGGATGAAATTGAACCTTTTCACTACATGTGAGGGGTTCAGTTAGGGCATGTCCACTGTCCTGCTGGCTTTGAATGCCCTGTCTGACTGAATGTTTTCGTCTTTATCTGCATTTGAAGGCCAGCGCCTGAAACACTGTTGTTTACCATGGCTACAAAACACGGAGCGTGTCCTCAGAGAATGTGCGGCTTGTTCTGAGATAATGTCTGCTATATTATTGGCAGTTTGATGATTTAGAAGGTCAATGCAGACTTTTATTTCTTTATTTTTTAGATGGGCGTAATTATATAAGGTCAGGTCATGTTTTGAATGAACTCTCTCTCGCTGAGGTCGAGTTGCTGATGAAAGATCTTCATGTGTACACGGCTGCTCCCCTGATCACTAGTCTTCACAGACACAGTCTAGCCGCTTCGCTGCATTGTTATTAGGGAGGACTGTTATCTTTACAAATCACAACTTATGAAAGGTTAAGCATACTTCGAATTATAAAATAGTTTTAATTTTAGAATACTCAGTTATTTTGCCTTGATGAAAAAACTATTATAGCGTACCTGGTTTTGAAGTGTCCCCTTGCACTTAATAACTGTATTTTTAATCCTTTTCTAAGGTTAATTGCACAATAGTCAAACATGCTGACGTAATTTACTTTCTAAGCCTGCTTTATGCCTCTTGTGTTTGTCAGCTGGGAGAGTGCTCTACACAGTACGCATACCCAGCGGCCAACGTCTCGTGGTATAAGAATGGCGTTCCCCTCCTGGCTGATCAGACAGGTACGAAGAACAGACGGTCGAGGTTGGAACGGCGGCTGGAGTTAGAGGGGGAGATGTTGGTATAATGAGCTTTGTGATTCCAGGGGTGAAGCTCACTACAGCCGTGCAGGAGGACAAGACCACCGGCCTGATGTCAACGTCCTCCAAGCTGGAGTATATGGCCGTGAAGGGAGACCTAAACGCCAAGTTCACCTGTGCCGTCCATCATAAGAGCCTGACCTCTGACCTGGTGTCTGCCCCTGTGACCTTCGTCCTCAACTGTGAGTTTCTCTCCTGGTCTAAGCCTGTTTAATATCTTTCAATCATACTAATGATACGTTTGTATAGAAAAAAAACAGAGCCTGCGTCAGTGAACAAATCACACTTAGTTTAATGTTTGTGGGTAATTCAGAGTAGGCCATTTTCCACTCAAACTGGCTGAAATTATCAGAAATTACTGGCTGGCTGTACTGCATTCAAAAAGGCGCAGAGCAGAGCTATTGAAGGTTCAATGGGGCTTTGTCGGACTCCTCGGGGCAAGACTATGAAGAAACTAACCCCGCTGCGACCTTCAAAAGCTCTCCTCAGCTCCACAGCATTCTAAAAAAACCTCCTCTCTTCACATCGAGTCTCTGACTCGCGCATTGCAAAGATCCGCAGTGTGTTTCTGTTCTGGCGCCTCAGTCCCTCCCCTCTCCGCCCCCACAGACCCCCCGGAGAACATCAGCCTCCTCATTACGCCAGCAGACACCATCAAGGAGGGAGACAACGTGACCCTGAAGTGCAGGGCTGATGGGAACCCGCCCCCCGCCGGCTACAGCTTCCACATCAAGGTAAGCTCCGCCCTCTAGCACCTGTGCTTCCTCCTTTTCCAGCCTGGAGCCCTTTATGACCTCAGAGGTGGGCGGATCTTCTTTAGGAAACTAAACACTCCTCCTTCTGTAGGGGAAGAAGGTGACGGTGGAGAAGTCGGACACATACACGCTGACGGGTGTCACGCGGGCCAGCACCGGGGAGTACAAGTGCTCCCTGCTGGACAACGAGGCCATGTCGGCCTCGAGGAGCATCGTGGTCATGTGTAAGACCTCCGCAGCTTCTTCCCAGCTCACCTAACGCACGACTCTGAACGATCCAGAATCGTTAGGAACTGAAATGTTCTCCCTTCCTTTCTCTTCTGCTGTAGATCTGGACATTGCCCTGTCAACAAGAGGAAACGTCATTAAACGTGTTGGCGAGAACTTCGAGGCAGCTGTGGTGGCGAATGCATCTGGAGAGGCACAGATCTCCTGGTCAAAGGTAAGATAACCAAATATTTAAATTAACACACAAAAAAGTGCTTCACGTGAGTTAGCCATACACTGCCCATTTTACTGAGTAGCTTGATGCGATTGTTCACCAGTTCCTGACATCCAAAACTCTATTTTAGAACAAGGCAAAACTGAATGGTGCGCCCAGGTTTGGCAAGCTGAAGCTCTCAGACTCTGGAGTGTACGAGTGCGTGGCGTCCATGGCTGGGATTGAGAAGAAAGCCTCGTTTGAGCTCTCCGTGCAGGGTACGGCTGTCTCTCTCTGCTCCTAACGTCAGTCACTTCAGCACTCCTGTGCTTGTCCAAACCATCTTGAAAAAAGGTCCAATAAATTCTGTGCAAAGTTTTGAACCTCTATTAACTATGACCAAACATCGCCAAAGGAGTCCAGCAACAACCCCCACCACCACCACCACCATCTGAAGCTGTCCACATTTAGCATTTAGCCCCCTATCTATGTGCTGCATATTCCTGCAATATCGTGTGCAGCTTTCTGACGCCCCCCAGCACGGTGGTGTGTGTGGCTGTCTCCTGTCCCTCATCACGTGTCCTCCCCCCCCCCCCCCAGGTCCTCCGGTGATCAGCAGGTTGACCAAACGGCGCAGTGACGACGGCATGTTTAAGGTGTTGAGCTGCGAGGCTCACGGCTCTCCGGCGCCCTCTGTGCTGTGGAGCATCAATGGCACCAACGTGAGGGTTTAACGCCGCTCCCCAAACACCACACCACGCCCTCCCTCACACAGGACCACGCTGACCTATTAAACAGACCTATTTATTACTGCAGGCTTAGAGCAGCGCCCCCTAGATAAGACAAGGTGTATTGCAGACAGTGTGCTGACATTCTTCACATTTTGTTTGCAACTGGCTTGCTGAAGCTTATGACTTCTCTCTTTCATGGTGGTAGTGTGTCAAAAGACAGCAAAATCCTTTTATGTGGGACACATGTGGCATATTCAGAGCTGTGGAGAGTATTTTGCCATGAGAGTGGTAGTCAAAAGTGACAGTTGTCTTGTATATATGCAGAGAAAATAAGAATTTTCTCAATGTGGCACTTGCTGAAAAGAACAGGCAACAAGCAACTTCCTTGTGTCTGTGGGCTCCTGTCTGTCTGAGTCTGTGTGACGCAGGCTGAAAACCATCATGCCTGAGCAGAGTGGTCCATCTCAAACCAGCTTCTGGGCATCACCACATCAACTTCCCTTTCTCTGCGTAGTAGGGAGGTGTCGATTAAGGTGTCAGTGGTGAGGCAGAGATCAGGAGAATTGATTGCTGGCACTATACTGCCCTCCAGTGGCACATTGTGCAATCACAGCTGTGCATGGCAATACCAGACCTAGTAAGAGTTGTCTAGGCTCACTACTTATTCGGTTCTGCAGCACATCACATATAACATAAAGCACTATATATGAAATACACGCTCACCAAAGGTAAACAACGCATGTCTCGTGTAATTACAGGCTACGGAGAGTGCCTTCGGGGAGGGGAAAGTCATACACAAGATCACCATCAGCCCAATGGTGAATCTGACGGTGAACTGCACTGTTGTGAACAGTCTGGGTCAGGACACAAAGAGCATTGACGTGTCGACTCGTAAGTACAGGCCTACAGGCCGCGCCTGATTGGGCCCTCCTGCGAGTGCCCCCGCCCCCTCCTGCGAGTGCCTCCCGCCCCTTCACCGAGTTCATCTCCATATCGGCTCTCAAACCGTCGTGGGTGGAGATACAGCGGACCCGTCTCCTCCGTTTGAGAGGTCCACCCAGGACGGTTGGAGCTCCCTCGTTCTTCTGTTCTTTCTTTTCCTGGTTCGTTGGGATGCTGGACTCTGTCGCCTGTACGCGTGCTTTCACTCCGCATGCCCCCAAAAAACACGTGAATCCTTCCGGAGCGGTCGCCGTGGCTACCGGATGCGCTTTGGCTCCGGCAGCAGAGGCTTCCGGGCTGCGGTTGCCCCGGCGATGCTGTGTTTTGGCGGGCTCTCTGGTGCTGGGGTGGGCGGGGCACTTTCAGCACTTCCTGCTTCGGGTTAGCTATTAGCATTTGAGCAACTTTCACAGGTTTGCATGCTTCTCTAGAGACCTAGTGCTCAAAGTCTTGGACAGTCACAGGGAATCTGTAAATCTAAATATTCTGTTATAATTTCCACTGATTCATTGATAAACAGTTTGCATTAAAACCTAATATGTCAAAAAATACACACAAATTGTTGATCTTATATCTGATTTCAGTATTTGACGAGGTGACAATGGACAAACGAGGTGAGTTCAAGAGGTTTCATGATTACTTCTTCTGTGAAACAGCAAATGATGTGTTGTTTACAAACCGACTTCATCCAATTTGGGCATAACTAAAATAGTTTAGATACAGTATCGATCAGAAATGTCTCCGTTGTTGTCGTGATTATGTTGGTGTGAGAGGCAGAGGGGGGTCTCTGGTGGACCAAACAGAGGAGCTGACCTAACCAGCATCCTGACAGAACCAGTTTTTAACCACCTAATGTTTTTTCAGTCTTTTATTAATTGTTTGTGAACATCTCCATAGCCGAGTCTCTCCTGCATAACCATTACTGGATGTATTAGTAAGCGTCTCCCTTTCTGTCTCTATGTGCTCGTTTTAGCGTTGACATATTTGCATCTCCTCCTGCATGTTGGTTGTTTCTCCAGCAGATCAGGCGGAGGGATCCACGGACCAGACGCGTCTGGTGGTGGGCATCGTGGTGGGTCTGCTACTGGCCGCCCTGGCTATTGGTCTAACCTACTGGCTCTTCATGAAGAAAACCAGGTGATCACTAAGGCAAACCCTTCCACACATGACACAATTATCTCAAATCTGCTCTCAACATCAGAGAACATTTGGAACTCCAGGCACATATATATAAAGTTGTGATGTTCCTGAACGTGGCGTGAGGGGTGTGTTGGGGAGATGTAACAGTCTCCTTCTGCTGCAGGGAAGGAACGTGGAAAACAGGAGAGAAGGAGGATGGAACCCTGGAGGAGAGCAAGAAGCTGGAGGAAAACCAGAGCCAGAAAGCAGAGGTGTAAAACTCAGAGAGACCAGGGTGAGAGCATGGAGGAACACACACATGATCACACACACACACACACACACACACACACACACACACACACACACACACACACACACACACACACACACACATGGAGGATCACACACACACACGGAGGAACACACACCATCACACACACACACACATGGAGGATCACACACACACACGGAGGAACACACACCATCACACACACACACACACACACGGAGGAACACACACACACATGCTCACAAACACTTATGTGTAGTTCTGCACATGTCTGATGTAATGCAGTAAATTCTCTATTGTTTGCAGATGCACTTTTGCTGTCAGTATAATACTGTGACTGTTGCAGGAGGATAATTTCTATATAATGATATACTTGGTTTTCAGGAAAAGAGGCAGTATTGTAGCAAGAGGATTGCAACCTGCGCCAAACCTGGGAAGCTGGTGGTAGACCATCAGGTTTGATGAGCCTCTGATCCAGTGTGTCTCATGGGTCTCCTTCTTCTTGTGAAAGGGAAATCTTAAAAATGATTCACCTTGTATAGTTGTAAATCTTCTGTACTGAGGATTATGTGTTTAATGTACCTGTTTGGAAACTTGAGTATGCTGTTAATATTTGTTGCTTTTGACAAAAGATTAGGGCCTTCTTCTTTTTTTTAATAAAAGCATTTTTTATTTTTTTCGTTGGCCATTTTACCTCATTTGTAGGAAAGCTGTGATTTCTATTTTGGTTTTGGAATAAGTGGTGTGTTTCTTTTGGAATAAGTGGTGTGTTACCCTGTCAGTTGTGACTCCTGTAGTTGATTCAGGGTTTGTTTTGTATCATATTGCACAAAGTACCTGATCTACACTGCTGTTAACGGTACTGGTTTTGTATGGGTTCTGGCAGTCACAGTAATTCAAAAATAATTTTTTTGTTTTGTTTTTGTTGTTTTTTTTTTTAAGTTTAAATGAATTGCCTTAATTTGGATTTCGATTTGCCTTTTCTTGGTACAGAGGTGTCTGCATTCATCTAGAACGTGCATTTAAAACTCTTTCATTTTTGAGGGAAATTTTATGTTGATTAAATGATAGTGAATTATTTCTTTTTTGCGTTGGATATTCTGTCTGTTTTAAATCGGGAGTATGTCATAGATCATGAAGTTGAAAATCAACCATATTTTCAGTAGAATTAGTACTGAATACTCAATACAAACCAGGTGTACAGACAACTGATTTGTTTCCTGTTAAACATTTCTAGAAATCCACTTTTATCTGATCAGTATCTGGACTCAATAATCCAGTGTGTCTGACTCTGGTTGTACTAGATTGATTGAGGTTCGTGGGCACTGAGTAAAAGTTACAAATGTAGACCTGAACTCTGAGGCTGCAGTATTAACAACTCAGAATTTAATTGCTTGACAAAAATGAAAAACACCAGTGATTCGATGTGAAGCCTATCTCTAACATGCTTGCTGTTACCAATTTATAACAGGGACTTTTATGTTATAAACATGTAAGGAAAACATTCTCAAACTTGTGGCAGCATAGTGGAATATGGGCCTTTTCATTTGTGAATAATGTAACCTCCTCCTTTATTTGAGACTGATTAAAACCTTAATTTAAAACCTTAATGTGAACAATTCAAAAGTAAACTGACTGTGGCCCTAGTTAAACCCACATAACATTAGTGGTACGAAATAATCCCTAAACTTGTGTTTTCAGTAAGATTCAGTATTATTTACACTTTTTTTGGCAGCAGCAGAGCTGAATCTATTCTAGTATGAATGCGTTAAAGGTGTAAATATTACAGATGTTTTGTTATTTTTGTGTTCTATTTATGCTCTTTATACTCAGCCATGGTATTTGTTACATTCTCAAAAAAAAAAAAAAAATACACCTGTTACTGGAAGGCAAATGATGGCATTTTGTTGCAGGCAGTGAGATTGCGATATTCTGTTTCTTGTGTTCTGTTATATTACTGGATTACATGGCCGACTCCATTACCTATTTCATTTTTGTGCATTTAAACCACCAGTTAGACCAAAGAGGGTGATTGTCACCATTCAAATTGTAAATACAGACTGTGTTTTTTGTTATTTTAACACTTGTTTAAATAAAGTGTACATTTCAGTAACAACAACACTGAGAGTTTGCTTACGTTAATCAAGAATGTTCTCCCATTTTTTGGTTGTATAGCATGGTTGCCAAAGACATTCAGACATGATTTTGACTCAGTTGATCGTAATATGATTTTGGATAAATAGGAAAACATCAAAGTACTGTACTTGGATTTCAATAAATGGAACTTAAACCAGTGCTGGGTGTCTGCTGTAGCAGCAAAGGTCAGGGGTGAAGTAAACAAAGGTCAGGGGTGAAGTAAACAATGTCAGTGTGGTGGGAATGTTAAAGATATGAAGCTGTTTCTAGTGTGACAGTTTATAGTGGATTTTATAAAGATATAAATGTTGGGTCTGAGGTGCAGAATCAAGGGACATTAAAACATTTTCATGATCACTGATGAGTAGCAGGACGTTCTCGATTGAGCACCATCAACCACAGACAGCTGAACAGGAGACGTTGATATTAAGAAAACAGCAAAAATCCCAATAAACAAATGTTACCATAAACTAAATCACTTTTTCTCCATCAGCTCTATGCCTGCATTTCCCAGTGCCTGTTTTCCTGACTGCACTCACGTCCATGTTGCTATGATAGCTTATGAAGCAAAGCAGCAGCATCATCGATATTATACGTAAACTTTGAGAAGGACTCAGTTGGCTGAGGGCTCCAATCTGGAAGCTGGGTGATTAACATGATCCAGAAGAGATGTGTGATGAACACTCACGTGATCCAGAAGGGACGTGTGATGAACACTCGCGTGATCCAGAAGAGACGTGTGATGAACACTCACGTGATCCAGAATAAATGTGTGATGAACATTCACGTGATCCAGAAGAGACGTGTAATGAACACTCACGTGATCCAGAAGAGACGTGTGATGAACACTCACGTGATCCAGAATAAACGTGTGATGAACATTCACGTGATCCAGAAGAGAGGTGTGATGAACATTCACGTGATCCAGAAGAGACGTGTGATGAACACTCACGCGATTACAGTGTGCTGCAGTAAAAGACGCTCCTCTGTGTGCCTGGTGTACTTCATATATATATATATATATATATATATATATATATATATATATATATAGAAACAGGACATTTCTCGATTACTGCAATTCTCTCTTTTTCGGTCTTCCAGCTAAGCTTTTAAACCACCTTCAGTACATCCAGAACTCTGCAGCTCGAGTCCTCACATCTACTAAGCGCTCTGCGCACATCACACCTGTCCTTCAGCAGGTACACTGGTTACCTGTCACATCACACCTGTCCTTCAGCAGGTACACTGGTTACCTGTCACATCACACCTGTCCTTCAGCAGGTACACTGGTTACCTGTCACATCACACCTGTCCTTCAGCAGGTACACTGGTTACCTGTCACATCACACCTGTCCTTCAGCAGGTACACTGGTTACCTGTCACATCACACCTGTCCTTTAGCAGGTACACTGGTTACCTGTCACATCACACCTGTCCTTTAGCAGGTACACTGGTTACCTGTCACATCACACCCGTCCTTCATCAGGTACACTGGTTACCTGTCACATCACACCTGTCCTTTAGCAGGTACACTGGTTACCTGTCACATCACACCCGTCCTTCAGCAGGTACACTGGTTACCTGTCACATCACACTCGTCCTTCAGCAGGTACACTGGTTACCTGTCACATCACACCCGTCCTTCAGCAGGTACACTGGTTACCTGTCACATCACACCCGTCCTTCAGCAGGTACACTGGTTACCTGTCACATCACACCCGTCCTTCAGCAGGTACACTGGTTACCTGTCACATCACACCCGTCCTTCCGCAGGTACACTGGTTACCTGTCACATCACACCTGTCCTTCCGCAGGTACACTGGTTACCTGTCACATCACACCTGTCCTTTAGCAGGTACACTGGTTACCTGTCACATCACACCTGTCCTTTAGCAGGTACACTGGTTACCTGTCACATCACACCTGTCCTTCATCAGGTACACTGGTTACCTGTCACATCACACCTGTCCTTTAGCAGGTACACTGGTTACCTGTCACATCACACCCGTCCTTCAGCAGTTACACTGGTTACCTGTCACATCACACCTGTCCTTTAGCAGGTACACTGGTTACCTGTCACATCACACCCGTCCTTCAGCAGTTACACTGGTTACCTGTCACTTGCAGGTTCAACCATAAAATCTTCCATTCAATGCTCTTCATGGTCTTGCCCCTGCATATCTCACTGAACTCATCAAGGTTTATTGTCCCTCTCGCACCCTTAGATCCTCTCACTCCACGTTTCTGATTGTCCCACGCACTAATCTTGCTTCCATGGTCAGTAGATCCTTCAGTGCTGCAGCCCCTAAACTCTGAAACTCTCTACCTCAATGTCTTCATAACTGTTCTGTCTTCTTTCAAAAACCAACTTAAAACTTTTCTCTTTACCTCTCATTATTCTTCCTAAGTGTGTGTCCCTTCATATGTGATGGTAAGTGTCCATGGGTTTGTGAAAGGCGCTATATAAATGTAACCTATTATTATTACTATTATTATTCAGACAGAGGTCTTTCATCAGCTGTATAAAGTGGTTTTGAATTAATAACAGAAACCTGTTTATATGTAGCAAAAGTGTATGTTTGATGTGTATATGATGTTTATATCATCACATTTATTCTCTGGGGTTTTAAAGTTCCAGAAGTGTAGATCAGTTCTGTTTCTTTGAATTTACTCATTTCATTGCTGCCATAGCAACAACTGGCAATGTAAACAGATTTGTCATCAATACAATGCCCATTAGTATTAAAATGTCTTGCCACTGGAAATGACAAATCCTTAATGCTGATGGTACAAAGGTATTCAACAAATCGATCAGTAAGCCTGTCACTGAGTCATCCTGGAGGATTATGAAGTGTTTAAGTACAATTATTAACCAAGGAAATCTTGAATTAACAGAAGATTGTTTATTGTCCAGTGCATCCACTCTCTGAACAGGTAAAACAGGAGCACAGGCGACATCTATGTCTGTGTTCTTCACTACAATTAGACTACACACCGCAGTTTGACATATTGCCTCAACATAGGCGGAGCCAAAGCAGGGGCCGGGGTGGCACTGGACCCCCCTGAATTCTGATTGGCCACCCCAAGTGCCCCCCCAGATGACTGACATGTCACCGCATCGCACATCTTGTTGAGAGCCTGTTGCGTTTTGTAATCGGTAATAATACTCAATGCTCAATTTCATTTAAAACATGCAAGCAGCAGGCACGACGGAGAATTTTTTTCAAACGAACGTGTTGTGGCGAATTCCGAGTTCCCTCGTTTGCACACGCATAAAGACGCTACAGATGATATTCCGGAGTTACAGTGATTATAACTTAGTTCACTGAGCACTCTAGTTTTGTCCTAACTAGATATTTAGACATAATACTGCTGTAATACTGCGATGTCGTGGTCCGAGGTGAACTTCGGTATAGCCAGTGTGTATTTTATTTAAAATAATTAACACCCTTGAGCCAGTGTGGCTTTGGACATAGATAATGCAGTTTGCTGTGATGGATAATTAAAACCTAGCTCTTATTTATGTATAGAAACATAAATCGACAATATAATCTGTAGCGTCTTTATGCGGATAAACGAGGGTTGTCGGAATGCCCCACAACACCGGCTGACAGTAAAAAGTGTCGCACGTGAAATGCTACAGGCACCGTTCAGAAACTGATCAGGGGTGAGTTTCCCAAAACGTTCTTAGCGCTAAGTAACTTCGTAACCTCGTACATTTCATACGAGGTTACGAAGTAGCGCTAAGAACGTTTTGGGAAACTCACCCCAGTTCAGTTAAATGGGTTCAGTTCAGTAGATATATGCGGCTTTTAGCCCGGTGCAGCTTATAAAACATTTTACTTTCTTTTTTTTTAACTTTGTAGGTGCGGGTAATATTATGAATGAATTATATTATAATTTTACATATTGTACATAAATAGTAAAAAAAGACACTTTTCTAGGAAAAATATTATACTACACATTACATCTACAGTGGTTTCTTTGCCCCGACTTAAGCTTGTGTGACCGTATCAGTGATGTAAGTTACTGAAAATATGTAGGCCTACTCAAATGGAATTAATTATTTCAAAAACAGTCACTCAATGATCGAGGGAATGCTGAAAGCAGCTTTCGTATTTCGTATATTTGGATTGTAAGATATGCCAGAAGTAGCACATCTGTGTTTTTACTTTTACATGTTGTACATTTTGCACATTGTTAAAAAACTGCAAATTTCATACACAAATCTGATCTCCTGCGTGTTTAAGATGTACTTGATATGAAAAGTATAACATTTACAGATTTTGATTGCAATTGAATGCTTTTCGTAAATATACATTGTCATAGTCTATGGACCCCCTAAAATAGCTTTGGCCACCCTCTGGCCACCCCAAGGATAAAAGTCTAGCTCCGCCACTGTGCCTCAATGTAAATTGCACTTTCAGAACATTGCCCATTCGAATAAACAAATACATTAATGAAGAAATTAAAGAGTAAGAAATCAAACTTAAACTGTGTAGAGATACGTTTAGATTCTTTGTGCCAATCCATGATTCTTTCTTTCTTTCGTTTTTCTGTGCCTGCATTTAGTTTCACCAGATGACCAATAAATGTAACAGACAAAGACAAGCTTCCTTAGATACTGTTTTAGACTAGATCTTTACCAAAGGATACACAGCACGTAATCTCAACAGTAATGGCAATACAGTATGAAGACTGACACTAAATCTACGATACTTTATAAATGTCGTCGTCTCTTTTCTACATGTTGGGTCATTATTCAAATGTTTTATGCAATATCTATCTGTTGGGGCAGGCTATGCAGTTGTGCTGCTTAAGTGTGACTTCATTTATATTTGCTGATTACCACCTTTATCATCTATTATCAAACATTTAGTCACTGCAGTTGAACGAGGAGTCGCTATGAGGCGTCACTAGGTGCCCAACTCCTCCGATGACCTCATCGACCGACATCCACGTGACCGCGAAGCTACGTCGTTCTCGCTCGTCATCGCTCCATCCGGGGTACGTTAACGGCTCTTTGATTGACAGTTTCCATAGTAACAGCACAGGCCGTCGCCATTTTGTCGGTGGCTTTTTTTTTTTTTTTTTTACACCTTTCAAATGTTTTCGCTTCCCGCCGGAATAACGCGCTCGCGCTTCCCCCGTCGGTGACAGTTTCTTGGGGGGTGGGGGGGTGGACGAGACTCCCGGACCGTCGAGGGACCGGGGACGTTGGCGGACGGACGTGTCGGAGCGGCGGGGGGAGACGCCAGACGGGGCAGCAGCGCCGCCGCCGCCGCCGCAGCCAGCGTTAGTCACCCGCGTCTCGGGTCCGCCGGGCCGGCTCGCTGCGCAGGTCCGGACCGCGCGCGCCATTTTGTGGGGAAACCTGACATTAAAAATTGACTCGAGGAGGAAAAAGTGGCGCGTTGGCACCCGCGTCGCCCGAACAAACGCATCATTATCGCCGGTGGGGGGGCGGGAGAGCTGCTGTGGTGAATCCTCCACACCGGGGCCCGCGCGAACGTTGTGAGCGGGAACGCCTGTGTGTCACGCGCAGCGGCGCGAGCCTGTTAGCCTGCTAGCCTGTTAGCTAGCGGGTTAGCCGCGCTCGTTAAGTCGCCCAGCGGGCTAGCGGCCGGCCGGTCATGGTTGTGACACAACCGCCGACTGACATTCGTTAAAACCCGGCCGGGCTGCCGTGTGCGGCGCCCCGGCAAAGGACCGCGCAGCCCCGCGTATCTGGGCTAGCTTAGCTTAGCTAGCCGGGCTAGCTACATCCGGGACATTTGGTCGCGCGTGAGTCATTGGACGTATCGTTGCTAACGGTTACAGGAGCTGGATCAGTGGCGCTGCGTGACTCGGTCTGGGACTCTAAATGAAGATCGCACCATCGCAGGTAAGCGCGCAGCGGCGGAGACAAACGACACCCGAGGTGTTTTGGCGAAGACCCGTCGGCGTAGTGACGGTGTTAAAACCTCAGTGGGCTGGGTAGCTGGGCTTGGCTAGCCCGCCCTCGCTAGCCTGATGCTAACACGTCCCGCTGTTCACAACCATCGCGGCCTAGAAGCTACGTGCTAACGGGCTAGCTGGCCGCTGTAAATATGTGAAGTGTCAAATAACCGAGGATTGAGATGATTCTTCCTTTATGTTCATGAAGGTCGTGTGGTGTATTAGTAATAACACTCCGGTGGATCAGCGACCTGACTGTCGAGGGGATGGCTAACGTTAACTAGCGAGTGTGCTGTCAGGGTTAGCAACATGTACCACTGGAGCAAACCGAATAACTATTAGATTTGTGTGCCTTCACATCTACATCTCAGCATCTCTTGGGTGGCCACCTGACCTATTGGGCAGAATATATAATATAATATAAGAGAAATGTGGCCTTTACGGTGGCGCTGTTGAATGATGTAGTTTGGCTGACTGGATGTCAGTTAACACATCACATCAGTATTAACTGGAGTCGTTGGCCATAACTGTTGTTTCCACACAGATCAGTTTGACCGTCCACCTGCACCTCCATCTCCATCAGCTCTGTAGCTACGTAGAGTCATGTTATTACAAATATATGGCAAAACATTTGGCTAGCTAATACAAGACACATGCTCGCAAGGTATGATTGTTTTAATTTATCAGCAGATTTAGTTCTCTTATTGTTGCTGTTACTCAGAGTCGGAGTTATAATTGTCTTAATCTTGTCTTAATTCAGTCTATCAAACCTTTCGTTGTAGCTCAATTGGTAATGTTTTTCTAGGAAATATGACAATATATAAACTGGTAGTTGTATCACTGGAAGACCGTTTAGATGTTTAGGAATAATGTCTAATTATTAGAGACAAAAACGTGAATAAACTCTTGATAAAATATCACAACTAAATAGTTCGTGCTCACCATTGTATTTATATGAATAATCCTCTAACCTTTAATTACAGCCAGTTTAATTATAATACTAGGGCTGATGTTTGAAGGCTTGCAGGGCATGAAAGTATAACTTTTAATGTAATGGAGAATGAGATTCCTATAGATTCAACAGTGTCTTTTCTGTAATTGAATAAATAATGAACCATTTAATTGTTTCCCCCTTATTTCAGTGCATCATTAATCAGAAGAAGTCAGATAAGACTCAAAAGTGTAAATCAGGCCTGTGTGATTTTCTCCAAGAGACTAAGTTCTTTTGACAGTTGGAAAAGACCTTATGCAGCATCCTAAGTTTTATAACCTGCTGTAGACCATAGACTATAAATTGTATAAACTTTGCAGGAAGGGAGGTCTTCAGACGTAAATGCATGAAACCACGTGTGTTTAGAGAAGCCTTTCCACTAATGCTAGTGCTGTGTATATAATGACACAGGCAGTGTTCTTATGGCAAGACACATCTGTATTTTTGTCTGTTTGTCTGTATTTGTTTGTTTGTCTATATACATTTGTTTGTGTTTTATGTTTTATTTAAAACACATTTTCTCTCAAATACGAATAAGCACACATACATGGCAATTCATTTGGTATTCTTAAATTAACCTAGGCTAAGTTAGCCTATTTCATCTGGGTTGTTGGTGACATGAGAGGTTTTAATTCTTAGGTGTTTAATTCTGGTAAATGTTTGAAGGTTATACTAGTAGAGGGGCTATGTCCAGATTATGCATGTGAATTTTGAGTTTTTCTCCATGTGTTCCTCTACTCTGAAAGGTGTTTGATGTTCCCTTTGTGATGGTGACAGTGTCTGAACCAGCATGGACATATTACATCTCAAAATGGAATTTCGTTTATTAAAGCCTCATTTTTTTATATAGGGAAAAAAAAAATCAGTTCAGGTAATAATAGGTACTCATTTCTAATATAATGTGTCTTTTAAATATCCTTTACAGTTGCTATTCATCCACCACTCCAAGATTTTATTTGATTTTTACCACCCTGGAAAAGTTTGTCTTTGGTCCAAATTTTCTGCTCTATAGTAAGACTTCATGTTCTTCATGGCATGCACGAACATCAGTCTGTCTGCTTACTCCCGACTCCAGAGAGGTACAAGACAAGGTTGCCCGACGTGTCCTTTCTCATGTGCTGTCATCGTGAAACCACTGGCACGAGCACTATGATGGGATACTCATATCTGACGTGGACGACAGAAGCGTACATTTTCACTTTACGTGGATGAATTATTGTACGTATCAGGCTCTTTGTCAAACCTTCTTGGACTGAAGGACTTATTTTGTAGATTTGGAAAACTATCCAGTTACAGAATAAACCTTTCTAAAATTAGGTTTTTACCGATCATTGCCAAAAGCACTTCCTTTAGTTAAACTTTTTCCAAAATGTGTGGAGATGTGTACATGGGAACATGGGTCGCACTCCAATACAAAGATCTTTATATGGCCAACTTTTTATCCTTGTTTGTTTGAAACATTAAATGTTGGCAATGATTTCAAAGCCTTCCTATCTTTGTGATTAATTTTTTCCTCATATACATAGTTATATCAACTTTCAACTGGACCAACAACAATCCCAGCAAACACAAAGATATATACTATCGAAGCCTTGTCTTCAGGGTAGTATGGTACTCAGAAGTCTCTCGTATTAGATAGCCATAATTAGGGCTTTGATGTATTGGATGAAGAACACAGATGGTTTTGATACCCCCCCAAATGGTTAATCTTAAAAAACTCATCCTGTAGTCCGACCACCTTACCTGCGTTATTATGCTCTAAACTCTTGTTGGGAAAAGCTCCTTTTTATTACAGCAGTTGCATTGTTGCTCAAGCCTAGAAAATTTGGAAAAATACACTACCAGTCAAAGGTTTGGACACATCTGACCAAGTATAATTTGGGAACAGTGTTATCTTGTACATGAATTCATTCACAACACGCACACACATGCAGACAATTTTAAATGCACCCCCAGCAAAGGTTTTATTTCAGAACTAGTTCCTCACTCTGCAATTGCTCTGCATATGTGAGAATGTCTTCAGAACTGCTGTAAAAACATTGTGGGTGTCTGGTTCATCTGGTTAACAACACCAAGAGCAATGTTGTCATCAAAATACAGGGCACTTACTTTAATATCTAAGATAATGTGTTTACTAGAGCATAATAATGTGTTACCTCATTGATTTGGCATCTTACTTGTTTTTAAATGATGAAAATAATAACGCGGGTAGGTTTGTCCAAACGTTTGACTGGTAGTGTTGTCACTTGTACTCCTGCAACATCCTTTGAGCAACTGGTGAAGCTGGTGAGGAGCCTCACATTTCAGTTGCTTCCAATATAATTCTCCCACATCCATGCTTGACTCAAACTTAAGTAGACTCTTAAGCAGACTCTAGGTAATGTGAGCTTATTTCACATGATTTGACAGTTTCATATTATCTTGAAATAAATGGGAAGAAGACTTGGATGAGCAAAATCCAGAAGAAATCTTTCATCTGTCAATGATGTGTGGTTATACACTTCAAAGTAGTACCAAACTTTATTGGTGTAGACTCTCCAAAAAACAGTTCTGGATCCTACATGCAACAGGTGGAAACAAACCCATGCAAGTCTATTACAAACCTATTGGACATGTTCAAGATTACGTGTTTTTGGCTATTACATATTTCTATTTTTGAAACTTTCTCTAAACTTTTAAAAAAGAGCTATAGTTTATATACGACCATTATTGCATACTTTGGTGTTGTACTGATTGCTGTTCAAATAATTCTAAATGCGATGTATATAATATTGTTTGGGTAGATAGACCCTCATCCACATACTTATTCTCAGTTGTGTCTCAAGCTAGTGTCTCAAGCTAGACAAAACTAGATGTCCGTTACTTATCATGCTTGTATTTACCATGAGTTAGCCTAACCCCCTTTTTATTTACCCCCTATTTATTTATTGTTTTTGAATATTGCTATGTATTTTTGTAACAGGATTTGCTTTGAGCCTGCTTCATTAATAGAGGTCTATGGGGTGAATGGTGTGATGGGTCTGCTTCATTAATAGAGGTCTATGGGGTGAATGGTGTGATGGGTCTGCTTCATTAATAGAGGTCTATGGTGTGGATGGGTCTGCTTCATTAATAGAGGTCTATGGTGTGGATGGGTCTGCTTCATTAATATAGGTCTATGGGGTGAATGATGTGATGGGTCTGCTTCATTAATAGAGGTCTATGGTGTGGATGGGTCTGCTTCATTAATATAGGTCTATGGGGTGAATGGTGTGATGGTCTGCTTCATTAATAGAGGTCTATGGGGTGAATGGTGTAATGGGTCTGCTTCATCAATAGAGGTCTATGGGGTGAATGGTGTGATGGGTCTGCTTCATTAATAGAGGTCTATGGGGTGAATGGTGTGATGGTCTGCTTCATTAATAGAGGCCTATGGGGTAAATGGTGTGGATGGGTCTGTTTCATCAATAGAGGTCTATGGGGTGAATGGTGTAATGGGTCTGTTTCATTAATACATTTACGTTTACGGCATTTAGCAGACGCTCTTATCCAGTGCGACTTACAAAGTGCTTTGCTTCTGATCACAGAGTTCATCCTAGGTAATAGTACGGATAGGCCAGAATTCAAGACACCATTGAGTCAGACTACTACTAAACTACATTGTCATTACAATGTCATTACCTAATGTTTTGCAAGTTAGTCGTTTGCCAAGAAGCACAAATAACCATAGACAGACATACAATTTAAGAACAACGGCAAGTGGTATCAGCTGAGTTAGTGCTTTGGTAAGAACTCAACAAACAGGTGGGTCTTCAGTCTACGCTTGAAGATAGCAATAGACTCTGCAGTCCTAGCAGCTAATGGAAGATCGTTCCACCATCTTAGAGCCACGATGGAGAATAGTCTGGAGCTTTGTCTTCCATGAAACTTTAAGCATGGAGTTTCAAGTTGAGCCAAGCTTGAGGTTCTGAGTGTTAACTGTACGGATCGGCTTTTGACCATGGACATCGTGTAGGGAGGGGCCAGTCCATTTTTGGCTTTGTAAGCAAGCATCAAGGTTTTATATCTGATGTGTGCCGCTACTGGAAGCCAGTGAAGAGAGCGTAGTAGAGGAGTCACATGTGAGAACTTGGGGAGATTGAAGACCAGTCGTGCTGCAGCATTCTGAATTAGTTGTAGAGGTCTGATGATCCGTAGAGGAAGACCTGCAAGTAGGGAATTGCAGTAGTCCAGCTTAGAGATTACTAGAGACTGCACAAACACTTGAGTAGCTTCCTGTGATAGGAAGGGTATTAATTATTTGTATACTATTATTTGTATAAATACTATATTATTTGTATACTAATTAAGTATTAATAGAGGTCTATGGGTTGAATGGTGTGGATTGGTTTGGAGGGGAGCAGTACTGTTTATATATTGTGAAAATCTTTCATTAAAAGTCCTTGATGAACACCATTTTGGTGACAACACATTTTGGCTTTGTTTGATCATGTTCTTTTCATGTTAGAATGGGCACATTATAGATAGATGTCAGTGCTTTTTTTCTTGGGTTTAATACACGCAAGACTGCTAAATCTCTCCCATACAGAGGATTCAAAATCAACCAAGTGGATTAATTTAAGTCGGTCCTTTGTATGGTAAATATTTTATGATGTTTAAGAAAGAGAAATTTTCATGTGTGTGCAAACTCTTGCTTTACATCTTATTGGACTACTTACCCAGAACGCGGATACAAGTCACTAATGTTTATCCATGTTTTCTCTTTTGGTTGTATTTGCAGCTGTTCCTTGTCACTTGAAAGCATAGTCTAGCTACAATTTCAGCCTGTCTTTGTATCGTAGCTACAAACATGTTAAAAATTATGAAATTGGCTAATTGGTGGGCCTAGTAAACGTTCTGCTGTTTGGCAGCTAGCTGTCTATTGTGAGAAGTGAGACTGTATTTTGGAGCTGTTAGCTGCAAAAAGTAAAAAAAAAACACTACTGTTTGATAGTGTCCTTATTTTTACTTGCTTATTCTGTCTTTTTCTTTAAATATGTTTTTAGCCGTTCTACTGCATGCCCCTCTCTAAAACCTCTGGTTTGGGCTGTTTAGTGAAGTCATCAGTTTCTGCCATGTTTGCTTTAGTGTAAAGCCCAAAGCCATTGTGTGTTTTATGTTATGACGCTATTGATCTGCAGAGTTAGCTTACTAGAATGTGGGTTCATTTTCATGTTAATTTGATAATCGTTATTCCCAGCTAGCTTGCTCAAGCTACCTTAGGCAGTGCCTGTCCAGTTCTTAAAAGTGATCATGTAAAATAATGTTAGGTGTATTACCCTATAACATCTGAACAACAGTTGCTCGTGTTCAGCTAGGACTTTTTCATTCTAAAAGAGACTTTGGACAGTCTAAGGTTTGTATGTATGTGTGGATTAAACTTGGATTCCTTCTGTAACGGACACAGTGTTGTAATTGTGTGAATCTGATGCTTGTCAGCACAACAAGGACAGAGACAGGAGGAGCTGTTTTTACTAGCTACATAGTATGATGGATCCAGAGCGATGAAGGTGATATTTGATTCCTGGTTTACAGAATAAAAATAAGTCTTGTTTATTTTATATGAGAAAATAAACAAGACTTGTTTATTTTTATGAGAAGTGAGACTGTATTTTGGAGCGCTGTACAACTTTACAACAAAAAGAAGACTGGGATGACCGACAATACATGATGCATTTTGCTCTATGGTTTCCTAAGGAGTTGTGGTTGAAGTGCACAATAAATGGTGTTCTCCTTGGACTTATGAATTAGGGTAGGGTGGGGTAGGGTAGGGTTCAACCAGTGCAGTAAGTGCTCCATAGAATAACAGTAATCTAAGCCGCTTGTTTGCTAAAAACAAATGGTAGCAGTAATGACCCTTTAAAATCCTGAGCTCTATAAACTTCATTTGAAATTTAGTGAAAGGTGTATTCCAATAACACCACTCTCCATTGTTTCATGAAGTGTGCCGATGCTCACCGAGTTTCCTCATGTTGGAGTTTCACATTTTTCGCTTTATTCGTTTATTTTCAAATCCCCAAACTTTTTTCAGTGTAGATGAGACCATATAGTCATGTTCACTTCTGATGTGAAAATTCACATTTAGATTTTATGAAAATCTTGGCACTGTATCAGAAGAAAGTCTCAGATTACATTTGGATTATTTATATGATAGACTGGTTAAATTAGCATATTCCATCATATCTGCATTTCTGTAAACAAAAATAGTAATTTTGACCTATTCCAACTACTTCAGAGAACACTACATCCTGTTATTGGAAATATGAGGTTAAAGTTTGTAACAATACTGTAGCCTGTGAAAGCATATAAAAGAAACTTCTTCTTGCTAATTCCTGCTAGCAGATTAATTCTTAATTTGCTCATATGAATGACTTAAAATAATTTCATTAAAATAAGATGCATTCAAAAATGTATTACAATTATTCATAAATAATTAAAAGTAATGTGTAAAAAAAACCTTGATGGGTAATTTTGTTTGTTATCGTGCTCGATAGATGTTTGTGTATTCTGCTATTTTAATTCTGATATAGTAGGCTAATCCATTTCCAGGAGCCTCACTGTCTGTTTCCTTCCAAAGCTCTGGTGTGCTACTACTATAGTGTGCTATATTGCAACCTTTATATACAGCAATTAATTCACTTTCAGTTGGTGTATTGTAAATTCAAGTTTTTTACAACTTTGTATTCACTTCATAAAACGTGGCTTTATGATGGCTTCAAAAGAACTAGTAAGAAAATTTATTTAAAGTGGTAGCATACTTATTATGAATTATAAGTATTTTCAGTTGTTTCCCTTAATATCCTCATGAAGTAAAACAGGTGCCTAGAACACCACAAATGTTGACAAAAAATAAATGTCTCACTAATGTATTTTCAGTAACCCCTCAGTTCAGAGTACTGACCTCAAAGACAGCATTTTAATTTATTGACATGTTCACTGATACTTTGTTTTTATTCTTTGTAGTGGGTTGTGGTTTGCTGCTGGACTCTTCTCCCAGGATGATATGAAATTATACAGGCGACGATGCATCCAGGTTAGCTTCTCAGATGCCTTTTGTTTTATGAAGTAAATGCCATAGTGTAAGAGAATCCAGGGCAATATAGCTTTAAAAATAAATCATTTAGTTTTAATTATACATGCTAATGATATTTTATTATATGCTATAAAATCTAGGACTAGCAGGCCACGTCGGTGCAGCACTGTTGTGTATACTGTTGAAACAAAGACAATTGGACAATTATGTAATTTAACATTCTCTTACAAAATCAATTAGACAAGCATCTACTTGACTAATGCTGTATTATTAGCTTGTATTATGGCTTTTATTTGTTGTGAATTTAAATTAGTTAACTCTGTAATGAATGATAAATCAATAATGGGAAATAATATTAAATTAAAAAAATACTATCAGCATTGCAATTATGCATCAGGTTTTATTAACAGAGGCTAGTTGTGTCACATTGAGCTTTTCAGGTACAGTAAAAAAAATGGCAACTTCTGACTGATTAACATTTGCCTAAGTAACAAATTCTCTTAAACCTCATCTTGCTTGTTTACACATGGAGGAAAAACATGATCTAACACACAACATTTAGAGGTTTGTCACACACGGTGCCTAGGATTGACTATTTCAATGGATTCAGCCAGTACATGGCCAGTTAGGTGCATTTCATTATTATTACTAATACATGTTTTCAGAGTTTGCAGAAACGAATGTTTCCTAACACGTGTAGCTGTCCTGCATTACTGATTGTTCGGGAGATAACATGGATTATATGTATTGTAGATAGTGCCATAAAACCCTTTAAGTAATGTTTATAGAGAATAGTATGTCTCTCAATATAAAGGTTGATGCAGTCATAATTATTGACAGTAGTACACAGCCTCATGGTCATGATAAATACGGCCAGTATAGCGACCAAGTCATGTGAATTCTACAAACGGGCACATGCATCCTCATGTCCCTTCATGTAGCATTATAATTATTACTACCACAGTAACTGCACACCCACTTGAATACTAGAACTAAAATCCCCTCATTCATTTGTTCGCCTGATCCAGTCAGTGTGGACATGTATAACAGTAAAAATGTGGACTCTGTTGCACTATTTCACGTTTTTCTGCAGCTAATGTTCGTGCAAAGTTTCAAGGTGATGTATGTTATCAAAGGATTTCTGAACTACAGGTTTAATACACCGTTTGTAAACACATCACAGTAGGCAGAACACATCGGCGCTACAGAAGCGAATCGGAGGGTCCCCGCTAGCACGCCGCCGCTAGCTGCAGTCACACATTTTTAGAGTAGATGGGAAAATTAACAGCACTAGAGCACAAAGTACGGTAAAAAAAGAAAGAATTCATTGCCATGATCAATTGTTCCGTGTGGTTGAGAGTGCGGGACTTCCTAGGCTAATGGAGCACATGAGACTTCCTTACACTGAGCATAAGGTACTCCATATGAAAAATTATTTATTTCACATTTCATGCACACAATATAAGAACATTACGCTACAGTTTTGAATTGATCTTCTGAAATGGCAGCGTCTTTAAAGGGAATTATAAGAGCTACACCGTCAGAAGAAGGAAGAGGGCGAGATAACTCCTGCCTTACACAGTCCACCCAGACACACACTCCTCCTGTGGTCTCCGTGGACACCACGAGTGACTGTTCCTTTAACAGCTGTTAGGCACTTTATAACATACACTGTATTAAAGTGAATGTAATACACTTGGACTGAGGGCACATATGCACTTTAATTCATTGCAATATAAACATTCTGTAAAAAGCTTATTCACATCTATGTAATACTGACCTAGTCTCTAATCTGTACTGTGTGTGTGTGTGTGTGTGTGTGTGTGTGTGTGTGTGTGTACATAAACATACTGCTTGCATACTGACCCCTGCACCAAGAGAAATGTCTTTGTACACACTGATTCTGATAAAAATGGTAATGTTGTGCATTTCTGGTGCACTAGAAGTGCAGACCATTAGAGGTAATGTATCTAATCTGTGTGCAGCCTTCGGTTGTGTTATGTATGTTATCTATAATGCACCCTATACATAATTATTCATGCATACCCTTTTGACACCCATACATGTTGCCATATTCTGTAAGGCCGTAAGCATCTTTTATCTGTTAAATTCTTGCTGCATGAATTGGGTATTTCTGATCGTTGCCTGGTTTGTGTAAATTCTGTCTCTCCCACACGAGCTCTGCGCTGTTATTTCACTGTCAGGCATCAGTGTGGTGGGTGCTTCCTTTAAGTGTGCCAAAGTTCAATTTTATTTCTTGTTTATTTCTTGTTTTCTTATTGGAAAATGGGAACAGCTCTGCCCTGGCAACAAAAGTGGGTTATTTGCATACCCTTCTGTGATTGGCTTGAACATTGATGGGCTTGCCAAATCACACTGTATCTTCTTGGTGATAGGCTATGCTAATTAGGTGCTGTTGCTGGGAATCTGAAAAGTGGTGGGATTCTGCTGGCTGTGGTGCATTGTGTTTCCTGGTTTGCTGTAAAATTAGCATTCTTCTAACAATTACCAGAATTTACTTTTAAATGTGGGCAAATCTGTTAGAAAAAAAAACATTCCACTTAAATAATTCATTTTTTAAAACACTGAAGGTTCGTAAGGAGCATATAACAATTATTTGTATTATATAGGCAATATACTAATGTGTTCAGAAACTTTTTTACAACCATGATTGCAATAATAGTATGAAGAGAGACACAGTGTTTTTGACTTAACATATCTCAGTACTGTCAGTGTTGTTGATTACATGCTGAGGAATAAGTGTAGTACTGAGTTGTTCTAATAAGCAATTCTATATCCTGACTTTCTTCTAGGGGGAGAGACCTCAGCATGCAAACCTTCGTCCGTCCGGCTCGCACCCTCTTTTTCCGTCAGTGCTGCTGGTTTTCAGATGGCTGCACCAATGCCTCATCCACACCAGCAGTACAGTGACTGTCACCAGCAAAGTACAGACCAGTCTGTCACTGTACTGCCATACAGTGACCAGACGCAAGCACTCACTGCCAACCAGGTACACGGTGCTCGTGGCTTCATGGACACAGCATAAACGTATTTAATGAATTTTTGCTTTATTTTGCTGAACTTTTTATTTAGTGTTTGCTGCAAATCTGAGCAATTCAGCTTAAAGGTGTGTGTGTGTGTGTGTGTGTGTGTGTGTGTGTGTGTGTGTGTGTGTGTGTGTGTGTGTGTGTGTGTGTGTGTGTGTGTGTGTGTGTGTGTTACAGAGGCACATGCCCCAGTGCTTTCGAGACCCAGCTGTAGCTCCGTTGAGGAAGCTCTCCATTGACCTGATCAAAACCTACAAACACATTAATGAGGTACTGCTGCACAAGTGTCCGTTACTCAGTGACCCAAATACACGAAACCTCGTCAGTTTAGCTATTGAAAGCACCTTCCAAGGCATGGTCATGACAGAGCTTAAAACTGCAAACACAAGTGGACAAATTCTAGCTTACCCTATCAGCAGTAGAAACAGGTGCTTGGCTGCATGTATTTGCTGGACGTGGAAGAGGAGGAGGGTGTGAAGAGTCTTTAAAAGCTTCTTGGAATTCCTAGCAACAGTTTGACATGATGACATGAGGTAAAACTGATCGTAACGCTGAACAGTTAACAGTAACCTAGCCTCCTTCACTCTGAGGTCTTCCTGGCTGAGTGTACATACATTGTTCCACTAGGGGTCGCCCTTCAGCTGAAACAAACTCAACAGGAGCTGAAATTGAGTTCCTTTTGTTCTTAGTGCAACAATCAGCAGTGTACTTTTCAGGACGTGTTATGCCAAGGTCAAACCTATCTCTTAACAAATACACGCCACATAGATTATTTCTGTATGGCTTCACAGGCATTCCTGTGCTGTAGTGGAATAATCCGTTTTCTGCTTCTGTGTCCTCATGGAATAACTGGAGTCTTTAACCCACTTTGAATCTTTTCAAATCTTTGCATCTCACGTCTTGTGTTCATTGTTGAACACTTGATTTGAATTATCTTCAGCACACAAGATTCAGTACTTTGAGAATTGGTTCATGTGCTGTGAGTTCCTCCTGTCAGTGAAGACAGAACTCAAACACATTATACTCTGAGCTGGGCAGTTCAGTAGTCCTGAAAGGATGAATTTATTTAAATCAGTGCAGAACGTGACAGCAAAGAGGATGTGTTGTTTCATTGTGGGGAGTCAGGGGGTCTCAGCTCAGGTCAGTTCTGCTGGGGGGCTCCAGACCCTGTGCTTGGTCAGGGCAGTGGGGGGGGCACTCTGTGAACTCCCCTTTCTACAGGGAAGCTCTACTACAGGTTAGGACATTACACGCTGACTGTCAGGTGGTCCTGCTCAGTAGTGTGTGAGGGTGTTTAGTCACACACACATGAACATTCGGGCAGAGCCTTAGTTACTTTGACCCACCAATTTATCTTTAATGACAAAAGTACCTGAAAATTACAAACTGTAAAGAACATAACTGTAATTATACATTGAATGTATAGTGTGTTTGAATTGTTTGTTTAAATATGATTTGTCTTTGTCTTCGTAGGTGTATTATGCAAAAAAGAAACGGCGTCACCAACAGGGTCAAGGTGAAGACTCCAGCCATAAGAAAGAGAGGAAGGTCTTCAACGACGGCTACGACGACGACAACTACGATTACATCGTCAAGAATGGGGAGAAGTGGATGGACCGCTATGAAATCGACTCTCTGATTGGGAAAGGGTCTTTTGGGCAGGTAGGAAGGGTCGCGCTCCTCAAACATCATGTTGATGGGAAAGGCACTGAAACACTTTATTTTTAGTGGCATGTGGATTTCTCTCATATTTTAAGAATGGCAGATGTTGAATAACTTTGAAATGTACTTCCTAATTAAAAAATGTTTTGGTATCTGTTAAGCCTTTTTACAAAATACTCAGATGGTGGCACAGTTGCATATTTCGTTTTTATATGAAGCGGATGAAAGATTTGTGATTGGTGGTTTCAAAACTTCCATTTCACTTGACTAGGAATGACCCCAAAACGTCTGATGAAGTGATAATGGAACATAAACATGACTGTTTCATTTCCGCATTGTTTGTTGTAGGTTGTAAAAGCTTACGACCGTGCTGAGCAAGAATGGGTCGCAATTAAGATCATCAAGAACAAGAAGGCTTTTCTCAATCAAGCTCAGATTGAAGTGCGGCTTCTTGAACTCATGAACAAACATGATACAGAGATGAAGTACTATATAGGTAATGCATATGTCCAAATACATTTGAAGTCCTTACAGATACACACACTGTGTTCCAGTTCAAAGCTGTCTGCTTCTGCTTACTGTACAACACAATCATAAGCTTCAGAATTAGTTGCACTATTTGCTAAGTTTAAATAAGTGCACATACATCAGGAGACAGTGTTCATATGGGTGCTTGAAATCCTTGAAAATGCTTGAATTTTTATGTTGCATTTTCCAGGTTTGAAAGTGCTGGAATTTTGGCTAAAGTACTTGAAAATGCTTGAAATTATAAATGAATCAATAGTAGCTATCTAACTGAGTAGTAGATACTTACTGAATACAGTAGTAGATACCTAACTGAGTACAGTAGTAGCTACCTAACTGAGTACAGTAGTAGCTACCTAATGAGTACAGTAGTAGATACCTAACTGAGTACAGTAGTAGATACCTAACCGAGTACAGTAGTAGCTACCTAATGAGTACAGTAGTAGCTACCTAATGAGTACAGTAGTAGATACCTAACAGAGTACAGTAGTAGATACCTAACAGAGTACAGTAGTAGCTACCTAATGAGTACAGTAGTAGCTACCTAACCGAGTACAGTAGTAGATGCCTAACCGAGTACAGTAGTAGATACCTAACTGAGTAATTCACTTGTATTACGTTACAAATACAAGCAAGAAATGTGCCGCCTCTTGTAATTCCAGCAAGAAACTTGAGAGAACGTGAAGACGTTAAGACTGTGGTTTTTGAAAATAAACTACCATTAAATAAAATATATGCTAGTTTGGTAGCTAAGCTAACTACCGGAGCAAATTCTAACCAAACTAGCATATATTTTAAGCATATTTTAAACTAGATAGCTTAAAATAGCTTAGCTATTTTAATACACCAACGAGCTTATGTAATACACATATTGTGCTACTATTACCAAACGTGGTACTGTTTCTTTTAATGTGATTAAAAGTGAATCAGTAATTTTGAGTATGCGTGTATTTATAGGGAAAAAAGTATTTTTTTTTTACTACAGCTGTAAGGTGCTGGAAAATATTGTATTCACTGAAACGTGTACAAACCCTGAAGAGATATGAAGGAGAAAACTGCTAAAAACAAAGAAACAAAATTGACACGCACCCGAAGCTCACCACACTAATGCTCAAATACATCACAACTTTTCACCTTCATGAAAGTGTTTCATGTCTGATAAAAAATCAGTTCTGCTCCCAAAAATCAAAACTGTTCCCAAACATCTTAACAAGAAAGTTATTTGCCTGTTCACGTTTGTGAAGATGTAGCTGTATTGTTACATGCACAAAACGAGCAGTTGTACTTACAGTGCATCAAGAACTCACCTGTCCTTTTCTCCTTCTCTCTCCTTTCTAGTTCATCTGAAGCGCCACTTCATGTTCCGAAATCACCTCTGTTTAGTATTTGAAATGTTGTCGTACAACTTGTATGACTTGTTGCGGAATACTAACTTCAGAGGAGTTTCTCTGAACCTGACACGGAAGTTCGCCCAGCAGCTGTGTACGGCCCTGCTCTTTCTCGCCACACCTGAGCTCAGCATCATACACTGTGACCTCAAGCCAGAGAACATCTTGCTGTGTAATCCCAAGAGAAGCGCCATTAAGATAGTGGACTTTGGAAGCTCCTGCCAACTTGGACAAAGGGTACGGTTTCTCAGCGGCGATACGAAGTCTGAAATGCATTTTATTGTCTTGTATATAATCAGCATGGTCTTGTTTGTATGTGGGTCATGTGGATAAATTGAAGCACGGTGAATCTTGTCTCCTGCTTGGTTTCTCAGATATATCAGTATATACAGAGTCGGTTCTATCGCTCCCCTGAAGTGCTGTTGGGAATGCCGTATGATCTGGCAATAGACATGTGGTCACTGGGTTGCATACTGGTGGAGATGCACACAGGAGAGCCGCTGTTCAGTGGAGCCAATGAGGTAAAGAGTGTAATGAGGAAGGGCACAAAATGTCTATGTTGAAAAGACATGAAAGGTGTGTTTGTGTATATTGAAATGCCATGCTTTATGCCCAGGTGGACCAAATGAACAAAATAGTTGAAGTTCTTGGCATCCCGCCGAATCACATAATGGACCTAGCACCAAAAGCCAGAAAGTTTTTTGAGAAGTTGTCAGATGGGACGTGGAGTATAAAGAAGACCAAAGATGGGAAGAGGGTAAGCAGAAGCTCCGGGTCTGAAAGGACTGAGGTGAGACTCCAGTAATGAATCTCTTGTAACGGCCTGTTTGTCTCTCTTTGAAACAGTATAAACCTCCGGCTTCTCGCAAGCTCCACGCCATCCTGGGAGTGGAGGCAGGGGGACCGGGCGGTCGCCGGGCTGGGGAGTCCGGCCACGCAGTAGCTGACTACCTGAAGTTCAAGGACCTTGTACTCAGAATGCTGGACTATGACCCCAAGACCCGAATCCAGCCCTACTACGCCCTCCAACACAGCTTCTTCAAGAAGACGGCAGATGAAGGCACGAACACCAGCAGCAGCGTTTCCACCAGTCCTGCGCTGGAGCAGTCCCAGTCCTCAGGCACCACCTCCAGCACCTCCTCAAGCTCAGGTGCTCGTCACATAGACTTGTAGTTGCTTCAGATTAGCTTGTTCTCAAAACTAGCCTCCTAGTTCAGCTGCTTTGATTACGCGAGTTTCATGTTTCTGAAAAGGAAATGCAGTGAAATGAATGAAAGTGTAAGGCTGTTGTGGTGGTCTCAGGAGGATCGTCTGGAGCTAGCACCAGTGGCAGAGCGAGGTCTGACCCAACTCACCACCACCGGCACAGCGGGGGGCACTTTGGCACGGCCATGCCAACCATCGACTGTGACAACCTCTGCCCTCAGGTCAGCAGGCTTTCTTTTGAACTTGCTTTTAAAATGTAACGGTCACAAGTCAGGTCAAAATCAAGGAATTTAAAATTAACTGCTTAGTGCGTGTGTGTGCGTGTGTGTGCGTGTGTGTGCGTGTGTGTGCGTGTGCGTGCGTGTGTGTGTGTGTGGTGAGCAACCACCAAACTTTGCTGGACTCCTGTCAACTTTGACAGCCCTGATCTATGCCAAACCAGTTAACATGTTACTCAATTTGCCAGCTAAGTACTTTGCTTGTTTTATGCAGTACAATTGACTATAGTGTGTGTGTATGGTGTGTGTGAACACGCCTGCACGCACTTCTGTGTTTGTGTTTATTACAGACAAGACAGCCTTACCATCCACCTGTAGTATGGACTGGTGGTGTTGGACCAGAACCGGTCACTGTAGAGACTCATCCAGTCCAAGAGACCACGTTTCATGTGCCTCCCCTGCACCCTAAAGTATTGCACCCCCACCACCACGCCCACCACCACGCCCGCCACCACGGACAGGTCATCGCAGCTCTCTCTCAGCCACGGCTCTACCGCTCACCCACCCACAGCGCCTCCACGCAGGACTCTATGGAGGTTGTACATGGTCACCTGTCCATGACGTCCCTGTCTTCCTCTGCATCCTCTTCCTCCACATCTTCCTCTTCCACGGGAAACCATGGCAACCAGGCTTACCAGTTTCGCCAGGTTCCTGCCGGCGTCCTAAACTTTAGCCGAAATGGAGGCGTGAGCATGGGTTTGAGTGCCTTCTCAAATCCTCGCCAAGAGACTGGCCTCGCGGGACACCCACCTTACTCTGCTGCCACAAACGCGGGACCTGCTCACTTCATAACGGAGGGACATTTGGGTTTGAGACCAGGTATCGAGAGGGACGAGTCTCCCATGACGGGAGTGTGTGTTCAGCAGAGCTCCATGGCCAGTTCGTGACTAAGCTGAAAACAGTTTTTTTCTGTGTGTGGTTTATTTTCTAGTTGATGTTTCTTTTTCTTCTATTTTTAAATGGTGCAAAGAGAACAAAAAGCTGCTGACTTTTTAGGGGAGAATTCACTGAACCGCTACAACTGGACATTATTAAAGATGGGTGTTTAAAGATGGGTGTTTAAAGATGGGTGTTTCAAATATTTCTCCCTTTTCAGTTAACACATTAGTAATGCTGCAAAACAACCAGGGTGAACTTGAGAAGTCCATCCACCAGTTCACTCGCTGCACATAGTGCTGGTCCCCATTGTTTCTCCTTACTGGGTTATTTTCTTCCCCTTTCAGTTTTTGTTGTCCGTTTCCAGTGAGCATTTCGTATCCAAGAGCTGCCAGAGAAGTAAAGCAATGCAAAAACATCCATTCAAGTTCAAATGGTAAAACGATTTTGACCTTTTTATTTTCTTCAAACTTGATAATTTATTTACCCTTTAAGTGAAACCTCTCAAAAGAGCTGTATGTTTAAAAACTGTAGCGTGTCAAGGAAGCAGTACTTGCAGTGACCTTTGGTGTTGTCTGTATTGTGTAACTCTGAAAGGCAGCACGTGTAAGTGTTGCTGGGGCACTGAGTGGGCCGGCGGGAGAGAGCTGGGTCTCCCAGAACCAGCTGCAGTACTGCTCACACCGCGAGCTTCTCTGTCCAACGCGCAGTTTCTCACAACTGATCAGGACATGCACTGTAGGGGGTGAGAGACAGATTAATTGAGGGGTATTGTTTAGAATCGTACTGGCCTTAGATTTTGAACAAAAGGTGGACAATAATGGTTAAATAAAGATAACTTTCTTCTACTTTTAACATTTGAATGGTCCTTAATTGTTTAGAGGAATGCCAAACAGAATAATGGTTATTAAGAATGGTTATTAAGAGGCCTTTAATACAGGGTCAAGTGTCCTAAATGACTTCCTGTAATTCTTCCCCGAGTTGGGATATTAATGAAGGTAGTCAGACCTATTTGAGATGCTTGGTTTTATTTATTTAATTTTTTTTCTTTTCCCTTTTGGGTATACAGTTTTCATTGAAGATTGTCTACTTAAATTTGCATCTTCGATTTTTAGTGCATAAAGAAGTGCTGACATTTGTGACTGCCTTTTTCTCCTCTTGAATTATGCTGTGAATTTTACATTGTTTTTCCTGTTTATCTTTTTTTTTTTATACCAAAGCGATTGATTTTATAGTTCTGTAACCAATAATGTAGCAGTTCACCACTTCAACACAAGGTTTATTAAAAGTATCGATTTTTGTCCATACAAAATGTCTATCAACTACTACTGCAAACTGGATTTTTTGCTGAACTTGGTACATTTTAATATTGAGTTTGTCAAGTGATGCAACCCCACAATATTTTCTTTTTTTAAATACATCAAGTTAATTGTCAAATTGAGAGACACTATCAGCTGCTCTGCAGGCTACAGAGTAGCTGAATCACCTGCAGAAGACAATGAGGAGATGAGTGTGTGGTTTTGTGGCTCCCAGATCAGTGTGTGGGTAATGCTGACTTTGGGAGTTTGAATAACATACTAATTTCTACCTAAGTACCCAAGTAGCTACTCAAATTGAAATTTTCAGGCAGAGTACTGTAGCTACTTTCAGTTAAAAATTGGTCCACATTTTGTTTTTGTCTTTGCTTCCTGTATACTATTCAAAGGGAAGGTAGATGTCTGGCACACTGGCACACGAGTGCCTGGGCACATGCATGTTTGAAGAGCCTCAGTGTTTTGAAGTCACTTTACAGTGGCATAAGCAATTGCTAGTATTTACATAAGCAATCTCACATAGACTTTACAGTAAAACAGAGGTTGTGAAGTGTTTCCCCCATGTCCCCTCACACTTGTGGTGTCTAAGACCAACACCTTGCTTATTACCTCTGAATCTAGCAGTTCAAGACAGCAGGACATCCTAACAAAGAAAGTGGTGTTTATTTTGCCATTTTGTTACTCAACGACTTCACTACCTTCATATAAACTGAATCGTATTTGATATATTTGCATATCCCAAGAGTAATTGTAATGGGATTGGTGTCTCTAAATGTTGAAATTGCTTTAAAAAAAATGTTTTTATAAATTATACCATTTGAATGGGAATCCAGCAGTTTGCTGACCTCAACATAAAACATTCCAAAAGAAAAATATAATTAGAGACTTTAAGTGTATACCTGTTTCAGCTGTTGCTAAGTGACATCTGATTTAGTGCAGTTTTCATAAAATGCAGCCCCTTTTTAATAGTTGAAATAGAATTTATGTATATATTTATATTTTTTTAATAAAGGAAGTATAGAACTCACTACATTACTCCTGCTGGTATATCAGTCATATTGTTATCCATTTGTTTTTCCACTGAGATGGTACTCTCCGTACAGTTGGGTCTTTGGTGCAAATCTGCTTTTTGGAGAACTCTATTTAATCAGAATGATTTGATGAGGGGGGAAAATAAGCTCTTGTACTGAAAGATCTCGTGCACAGGGTACAGTGTGCTTGTGTCTCCCCAAGGTTTCTTTTTGTCTTTGCCCCGTATGTCCAAGGAGGATCGTGGTCTATCAGAGCCTGAATGCACATAGCATCAAAAAGAGCAGGAACTGAGCCACGATTCTGAACATAAACCGTATAAATAGGGAGGAAATTTGGTCTTAGTTCAACACTCTTTTTCAGTGAAGCTTTGTGTACTGAAGGCCCATTTGTTCTAAACGCATTGTAACACAGTCTGTTAGTATGGCTATCATGTAGACCCCCCCCCCCTCCAAAAAAGGGTTCATGAGTTAAACTGTTGTCTTTTTCTCAAAGTTCTCAGTTTTATTAAGATGTTTTGCTGCCATTTAAAGAACTGTTTTTGCTTTTTTAATACATGAAACATGCACTATATAACTGAACCGCATGGGGAAAAGGATGTGTCCACAGATTGTAAGAACTAGTCAAGACTTTGCTGTGTATATGAAAATGCTATTTGTATTATATATTCAGTCTTATGTATGATATATATAAAAATAACCTACTTGACATTCACTGGCCTTCCTCGTGGTTTCTGGGTGCTGTATTCCCCCTGGTCCAGGGCTGGGCGTGTGTGTCTCTCTGGTTCTGGTCCGTGTAAGTGAACATGTGGTGGGTGAGCTGCGCGGCTCGTTGGTCTAGGGGTATGATTCTCGCTTCGGGTGCGAGAGGTCCCGGGTTCAAATCCCGGACGAGCCCATATTGCTTTAGTGTCTGTAAAAATAAAACCTCTGAGTCTCATGTAATCACGACTACACCTCCTCCCTCGTGTTTGTGGCACTGGTGAAGATAAGACACGTTTTTAGTTTTTAAAAGTGCTGGTACATTAGTGAATAATGATTATTTTAGTGAATCTCGCCTCCTCGTTATCTAACAGTCACGGTGACGGAGGCCACGGGGAGGAGGTTATCGCTCCCGCGGCGGCTCCAAACGCCGTGTGATTCGGTAAACCATGTTTGTTTGTGTGTGTGTTTGTTTAATTGTGAAAATCTAATATTTGTAGCTTCCTCGTGGGCTGTGCCGCGGAGCATTGTGGGACGGCGGCTCCGTCCGCGCGCTCCCGCGTTCCACGCGGTGCCGCGCTTTGTTAGCTAGCTCGCTAGCAGGCTACATGACGGCGGGGTGCGCGGGGCGCTGGTGCTGTGGCGGGTCGCTGCTCGGCTCGTGTGGGCGTTAGATCACGCGTGGTGGTGGTGGTGGTGGTGGTGGTGGTGGCGGCGGGGGGGGAGGAACCGTGAGGGGGAGAGACGCCGAACAAGATGCCGAACTTCTGCGCGGCGCCGAACTGCACCAGGAAGAGCACGCAGTCCGACCTGGCGTTCTTCAGGTTCCCGCGGGACCCGGAGAGGTGAAACTTTGCGTTTGCCGGACAAATAATAAAAAAAAGTCGGTTCGGTTCGAATTGAGCGAATTATAAACGAGCTCCGCTTCACTTTCGACGGCGGATTAATGAGGGGGGGGGGGAAACCCCAGTACGAGTCCGCGCAAACGGCGGTTAGCTGGTGGCTAACGGCGCTGGCGCGTGCAGAAGCGCGCGAGCTGCGATGTTAATTTACCACAAAAACAGACGCGGTCCGTTTTTAACAGGGCGCTGGTGGGTCGGTGGCTGGTTGATTACTGATTTACTATAGAGAAATGACTGTTATGACTGTTATAACCACCCAGCTGGGGTCTGTTGGAGCGAGCTGCGGGTGTTTGAGCCCCGTGGGGAAGAGCAGGGGGGGGGGGTAACAACTGGGGTCGGTTGATCTGCGCGTCTGTGGTCAACTGAGTACCTGTTCAAGAAAAACATAGTTTTGCTTTCCATTTAGGTGAATCATATTATAAGACGTGTTTATGTGTGTGTGGAGTGTTAACTGCTTCTTTATTTTCTCTTATTAACCTGTTTGTGTGGACAGATGTAGGCTGTGGGTGGAGAACTGTCGCCGTGCGGATCTTGAAGAGAAAACCCCGGACCAGCTGAACAAACACTACCGACTGTGTGCGAAGCATTTTGAACCAACCATGATATGTAAAACTGTGAGTGTGCTGCCCCGTCCTGTCAGAGACACCTCTCTTACTGCACCTCTCTTACTGCACCTCTCTTACTGCACCTCTCTTACTGCACCTCTCTTACTACACCTCTCTTACTACTGCATCTTTCTTACTGCACCTCTCTTACTGCACCTCTCTTACTGCACCTCTCTTACTGCACCTCTCTTACTACACCTCTCTTACTACTGCATCTTTCTTACTGCACCTCTCTTACTGCACCTCTCTTACTGCACCTCTCTTACTGCACCTCTCTTACTACACCTCTCTTACTACACCTCTCTTACTACTGCATCTTTCTTACTGCACCTCTCTTACTGCACCTCTCTTACTGCACCTCTCTTACTGCACCTCTCTTACTGCACCTCTCTTACTGCACCTCTCTTACTGCACCTCTCTTACTACTGCACCTCTCTTACTACTGCACCTCTCTTACTGCACCTCTCTTACTGCACCTCTCTTACTGCACCTCTCTTACTGCACCTCTCTTACTGCACCTCTCTTACTGCACCTCTCTTACTGCACCTCTCTTACTGCACCTCTCTTACTGCACCTCTCTTACTGCACCTCTCTTACTACTGCACCTCTCTTACTACTGCACCTCTCTTACTGCACCTCTCTTACTGCACCTCTCTTACTGCACCTCTCTTACTGCACCTCTCTTACTGCACCTCTCTTACTGCACCTCTCTTACTGCACCTCTCTTACTGCACCTCTCTTACTGCACCTCTCTTACTGCACCTCTCTTACTGCACCTCTCTTACTCCACCTCTCTTACTGCATCTCCCCTACTGCATCTCCCCTACTGCATCTCTCTTACTACACCTCCCCTACTGCACCTCTCTTACTGCATCTCCCCTACCACACCTCCCTTACTGCACCTCTCCTACAATATGAAGGTTCCTCTTCATACAGTGCTGATTAATTTACTGATTTCAGAGCCCGTACAGGACTGTACTGAGGGATACTGCTATTCCAACCATATTTGATCTAACTAGCCACCTGAGCAATCCACACAGCAGACATCGCAAACGCATCAAAGTTTTGGTACGATTTTTACAATTTTTACATATAGATTTATAGCCCAGTGCAAATTTGTACCTTCACGTAAGCTTCTCAATTCTTTGTTTTGTTTCTGGTAATCATTTATGCATTTTACTCATTTCAGTTTGTGTAGTTTCAAAGTTTTGTTAGTAATGAAGCATTGTTTTCATCCAAAATCTAAACAAAATAATTTATAGTTGGGAGATTGTTGTATTTGTTTGTTACCTAGGACAATAACATTTTGGGGTAATATTTCGTGTGCTCATTAATATTATGTAGTGCATTGTAATATGCAACTCGTTCATATTTTTATGCCTTTTAATTTTTTGTTTCTCATCTTTAGACAGATGAAGAAGTACGTAAAATCAAAGAGAGAAGACGTAAGTATTATTTTTGGGTTCAGGTGGGTAACTGGACATTAGAAGGAGAATCTGGTAATTGTTGTAAATGTATTACTTTGTTCATTATTTGTCTTACAGTGGAGTCTTCAATTGAACAGCTACTCTCCAAAAAAGACAAAAACGATGGCCAAGATGACACCGAGACGATTGATCTGCCTCAGTTGACTACACATCAAAAAGAACTAAGAGAATTCTTAAGATCGTTATTTGAAGTGACTGTTGTAATGGGAAAGCAGAACTTACCGTTGAGTAACCACTCGAATGATGATCCAGAGAAGAACTCCTTCGTCATGAGCACCTTTCAGGCTCTGGTGGAAAATCGCATTAACGCTGGCGATGAACTTCTTCGAGGGAGGTTTGAGGCGTCACCCGTGAATGAGGAGTATTGTCCAGCCACACAGCAGGGTCAGCTGCTGGACGTGTGCGAGCGATGCGTTCGTGAGGAGCTCCTCCAGGAAGTACGAGAGAGCCGTTTCTTCTCACTGGTGACCGGAGACCTGGTGGAGTTTCCTGAGGGCCAGCATCTCCCCGTCTTCTTGCGTTTTGTGGACCAGACGAACACACTCCGGGAGGAGTTTATCGAGTTCCTCTCCTTCGAGGGAGAGGAGCTCTCCGTGCCGGATAAGCTGGAGTATCACATCACAAAAGCGTGGGGTCTCAGCATGGAGGACTGCAGAGGGCAGGCACACGCGGGCTGTGGTGTCCTGGCACACAGGATGAAGGCCATAGCCACACACCTGATGGACAAATATCCAATGGCTGTGAACAGCCCTTGCTCCACCTGTGCCCTTAATGTCCACCTGGCTAACAACATTCCTCTGACTGGAGTTCAGGTGGTCATATCCGTTCTTAAAAAGGCTGATGCGTTTTTTAAGGCTTCTCCACAACTTCAGGCAGAACTTGACAACGCCATCTCCATCCTCCGTCAGGGCAACGACGAGAGAGCCAATGATCTGAAGCAGTGCTCTCGAGCCACCTGGACGGACCTGCACAACGTGTTTGAGATGGCCGTCGACCTCGTGGAGCCGCTCCTGCTCTGCATGGACAGCGTACATGACAACGAAGACTTGAAGTGGAGCGACCAGATCACTAATGACGCTTACACCATCTCCGAGGCTTTGGCTGACTTTGAGTTCGTCGTTACTCTGGTCGTGCTCAAGAACGCGCTCTCTTTCACCAGAGCGTTTGGCAAAAATTTACAAGGGGAGACCCTTGATGTGTTTTTTGCGGCCAACAGTCTAACGGCTGTTTTGCATTCTTTGCATGAGGTTATAGACAATATTGAGGTTTATCATGAATTTTGGTTTGAGGAAGCGGTTCATCTTGCGACTGCTATGGAGATCCCCATCAAAGTCCCCAGACTTTTCCTCCGGAAGCAACGAGCGGTCGAACCTTTGGAAATTCAAGCAGAGTCTTTCTTCAAAGAGTACCTGACTGTCCCAGTGATGGAGTACATCATTCAGGAGATTAAGGACATCTTCACCGAGAACCATCTCAAGGCTCTCAAGTGTCTGTCTCTTGTTCCGGCGGTCATGGGCCAGATGAAGTTCAACACGTCGGAGGAGACCCACGCGGACGTGTTCAGGAGCGACCTGCCCCACCCAGACACGCTTCCCGCAGAGCTGCACTGCTGGAGGATCAAGTGGAAACACCGAGGGAAAGAAGTCAGTCTGCCCTGCACCATCCTCGAGACGCTGCACCACTCCGACGTCAAGTTCTTCCCAAACGTCGACGCCTTCCTGAAAATTCTGGCCTCCTTGCCAGTTTTGAAGCTAGGTGGCGGGCAGGGTGAGACGGGTCAGAAGCGGTTAAAGGCTTACCTCCTGGACACACCAGTGAGCCACAGGTCCAAGAATCTGGCTATGCTAAACATTAATTATCACATAAAGATGGATCTGGAGGAGATGGTTGAATGTTATATCAAAAGTTATCCAGAAGATGAAAATGATTAAAAAAAAAACAACAGGAATAAATGAACTTCAGTGACGGCACATGGACCTGCCAGTCCAGTCTTCTCAAACACGTATGATGCAAAGGTCATAGGTCATTGAATGGATTTATATTTTTTTAACTGCTGTACACTTTTTTTTTCTGTTTTGATGTATTTATCGGTTGTGTCTGATAGACATAACATGCCTACTGCTGTTTATGTTGGTCTTCCAGGCCTAAATTCTGAATTAACCATACAAGAGTATGAATAGTGTTGGAATCTGTTCTGTGAAACTCTGCTAATAAGTAAACCAAGTTAATTGAACAGTCTCAAATAGAACGGTAGGTATTGTTTTCACTTTGTGATGCTCCACTTAAAGTGTAGGTAAATGTAACTACAATTTACTGCAGAGTTCTGGGACGCATTACATTGGTATAGATGTATTAACATGAGGTAGGACAGGGTCAATTGATTAAAATAAAGAAGATTTAAAATAAGATGTCATACATGGTGTATTAAGCTTGATCTATGGTTGAACTTTACTGCTTTGGATGAATATGTAGATTGTTGCATAGACGTACTACCTTCTGTCCTGTACTAAAGGAAAGTAAGCAGTGTACAGGTCACCTTTAATGTAAATACATTATCTGTAGGTTTTGTTTAATATCTTAATCCCATGATTTTCTGAGTCATCATATCCTGCCTGGAAGAATCGGATCACACCCATGTGACCTGCTTTGACGTTTTTACACAAGGAAAATGATGACTAGTAAATTAAAGTTCATCTGAATCAAATGTAATCTGCATTTTGTTTTAGTCTAATGCTTATTGGAGGATTTATTAAATCTCGGCCATTCCTGCAGCAATTTACATCTGTCTGCAAACAAGAACTTCAGGGGCTTCATTGCTATTTATTTTTCTTTCTTTTCCAATAAAAAGTTTGTGAAAATGTTGAGAGATGCACTCACACACTTGAGCACACAGATAAACTACAGTTGTATCCACAATTCCTGCACAATTGAAAAATGGCATGCTTCAATTTTAGGCCAGACTTATATTATGACAGAAAACGAAAAAATGTAATACTAGCTGACTATATTTAGGGATTTTGTATTTGCAGAAGTGCTGTTAAAATGTGAATTTGCGTTGTGCCACACAGTGGCGTCTCATACACCCGCGCATGTCACAGCCTGTAATATGACACATTTCTCACGTTTCAAAAGTGAAGAATTCGAACCCATAGTGGTCTGTCCCAAAGAAGGACCTACAGCCCGCCACGGCCAGTTCTGTTCACGCCTCTGTCCCAGTGTGGTGTTTCATGTGTCGTAAATAGCATATTTGCTATGTTAACACAGAGGCTAAGTGATATTGGTAGTTGATTATGCTCATTGTAGCCTTATTAATTCATGGCTACACATTAGTTGTTTTTAATAGAAAGCTTTGCCCCTCTTTCTGTCTGTCTCCTGGATTTCAAATAGGTAAGACAGCTGCTATGTATATCCAGATACACTAGATGGCGTGTGTGTGTGTGTCTCACGTGGTCTAAGAAACAAAAGAATATGGGCGTGGCCAGCGCACGAGCGCTCGCGAGTTCGAGCGTTCTGAAAGAACGGGCTTGGGCTGAGCGCGTGAGCAGCTGGACGGAGGAGGACACACAACATCAAAACGAGTGAAATAGCGCCACCACGTTTCAGAACAGAACTTCCACTCAGACGAGGCTCACATTAAACATTTGGCACAGATGAGCCACAGACATGAGTGCGTCTCCCCAAATCTCTCCAGTTCTGCAGAATGTCTGTTATCTAGAGAAACAGACCGTGAATCTCCGTAATTCACTTATTTGAATAAGTCACAGCACACATTTAATATTAGAGAACGTTATTTTGCGTCAGACGTGACGAGGTTAAATAAGGGGCGTGTCCTCCAGCTCAGACGTGACGGGGTTAAATAAGGGGCGTGTCCTCCAGCTCAGACGTGACGGGGTTAAATAAGGGGCGTGTCCTCCAGCTCAGACTGCGACGAGGTTAAATAAGGGGCGTGTCCTCCAGCTCAGACGTGACGGGGTTAAATAAGGGGCGTGTCCTCCAGCTCAGACGTGACGGGGTTAAATAAGGGGGGTGTCCTCCAGCTCAGACGTGACGGGGTTAAGTAAGGGGCGTGTTCTCCAGCTCAGACGTGACGGGGTTAAATAAGGGGCGTGTCCTCCAGCTCAGACGTGACGGGGTTAAGTAAGGGGCGTGTCCTCCAGCTCAGACGCGACGGGGTTAAATAAAGGGCGTGTCCTCCAGCTCAGACGTGACGGGGTTAAATAAGGGGCGTGTCCTCCAGCTCAGACGCGACGGGGTTAAATAAGGGGCGTGTCCTCTGGGCTGCAGGTGACGGTGCAGAGTCTGAGCGCTTCACGTCAGATCTCCTCGCGACGGGTGGGGTTCGTCGCGTGCGTCCGTTTTTAAACTGCAGCTTTCTGCTTATTGCGCGGATCGTGCACGGGAAACATTGCACGACTTTAAATTACTTTATTTTCGCTGCAAAGACCAGTGCGCACGCGCGAGCCGCACAATACGGGTCCTGAGCATCGCGGACGAGCTCTCCTCTTTCGCATCCTGGGAGTGATCGCCAAGGTGGAGGAGAAACGCTCACACGTCCACTAAGAGGAGCGTCCGGTGCCTTATTTTTTTAACTGCGTCTGAATCGCTGGTGCAGCCGCGCTCCACCCGTGCTCCACCCGTCATGGCCTGGCCATGCATCACCAGGGCGTGCTGCATCAACCGCTTCTGGAGCGAGCTGGACAAGGCGGACATCGCCGTGCCTCTGGTCTTCACCAAGTACTCGGACGTGTCCGAGGTGCAGCACCTCCACCCGCAGCGGCGAGGCCCAGTCGCCATAGAAACGCAGCCCGCCCATGGCGCGCAGGTGGAGTCTGGTGATGCCGCAGCGTCCGCGCGCGACGGCCCGGGTGCCTCCGTCATGCGCCAGGACTTCAAAGCCTGGAGAATCCGTCCCGAACCGAGCTGTAAACCGAAAAACGAGTATCACCCGTCCGACACCCCGTTCATCACCGAGACGCAGTACCAGAAGGACTACAAAGCGTGGCCGATCCCGAGGAAGGGCGACCACCCCTGGATCCCCAAAGCCGCTCCGCCCGCGCCCGGCACCGGGGCCGACGGCACGAACGCCACCCAGGACGAGGGCGTGGAGAAATACGAGATCGAGGAGAAGGTGCGCGAGAAAGAAACCAAAGAGAAGAAAAAGAAAGTGGTGAAGAAGGAGAAGACGCCCGAAATTGCGGGCGCGTGCACCGAGAAGCGCGAGCCGTCCGCGGAGGCGAGAGGACGGTCGGTGGCAGACGCGCTGAACATGCAGATCAAGCAAGAGGTGACCTCTGGGAGCTTATATAGGTGAATATTACATATTGTTGTCGTTGATCAATGAATATAATAATGTCATAGACGTTATGGCTTCACTTCGCATGTTTTTAACTTTTTGTTCAACTCTCATTAATTCCAGACAGCGATGGAAGGCCAAACAGATTAAAAATGTTCCTTGTCACTTACTGTCATAGTTGGAATAGTCAGAAAAGTGAAATCCTGACAGTGATTTTAATATTTAATGTATATTGATTCCCCCACCCCCAAATCCTCTGTAGGGTTTACATTTAATGTTATTTGGTACTTTTATATTGCATATCAATTACAGTGGCACCAAGAAGCCATAACGTTACATCCATTTGAACCCAAAGAACCCTATCTTAGTCCATTACACTGCCATTGTCCTTTATGCTGCCTTGAGCATGATTCTAAAAAGATTAATTATAACCAAATAAAATATTTATTCTGTATTAAAATATGGCACAAAAATATCATGTACACATGGTACATATACATAAATCTGCTGAATCTAGATCAGTTTGTGCCACAACTTGAAATCTAATGAGTCATGCCTGTAGTTTCAGACCATGTGACTACTACACTTCAGAAACTCTCGCAGCATAAATGCAGTGCACTGCGCTTGTTGGAGAAGAATGTATGTCTTCTGAACATAGTTTCAGATTTCTCTCATATACAGCAAATATTTGACCGTCTGAAAGGAGCACACAGTGGATGTGTGAGCTGGAGCAGTCATTTAGTTATAGACAATACGAAGAGAAACACACCATGATGTGAGAGTTTTTGCCATTCTTCGTTCTAGGTGTTTTACTGTCAGATAGTTGCAAACCAAACCGTGGAGTTCTTGGGGTGCGTTCACTTTCAGGACTGAGTTCCAGGCTTACACTGACGTCAAGCCGGTTAAGCCCATCAAGGCCAAATCACAATACAAGCCACCAGTGGGGGAGAAGGCCAGCCTGGAGACCAGCTACAGCGCCACCTTCAGGGGGGAGCAGTCCAAGCCCGGGGCCACTGACAACAAGCTGCTGGAACGTCGGAGGATACGGAGTCTTTATAACGAGAGCAGTGGCAAAGAACCCAGCAAGGTAGGGAGGTGGAGCCCAGCACACGTGTCCTCTCCACGCACCGGGTCATAACCGGGTCTCCACAGAGTGTGCAGTCCAACTCGTGTGAACTTAACTAACCGCAATACGTCTCCCTTTCTATATGTGAGGTCTTAGTGTTAAGCGTGAAACTGGGCATTGACGAAACCAGTGACACTGGGTCCCCGGACATCGTCTGTGTTTATTAACAGGAAGTAACCTTTGGAGACTTGATGCAGTCTTGAAGGGTTGTTTCTCAGAAGGCTTGGGGGGTGGGGGGGGGGGGTGTTTTCTGTTCCAAAACATCCCTGCAGTCTTTTACCTGAGACTTTAACATGGTCACTTTAACGTCACTCAAACAAGTAAATATAAATACCCAGTAGCACTATTTAAAGCTGTTTAGGTATGCAAAATGAAGACGGTGATTGTGTGTATATTTGTGATTATGTAGATCCTTTTCTCATCCTCATAGGACGGTTCAGACAGTGACAGCACTTCTGTCCTAAGCCTGCTGTAGTGAGGTGTGTTTTTAAAAGTTTCCTACACAAAGCATGGAGATGATGGAACGTCTCACTACAGCACACGAGCACCAGGGCTGAGAGTAGACCCGCCCCGTGGGTCCGATTCAATCCCTCCGCCAAGGGGACAGTCTACAGCTGGGCTGCCTGGTGTTCAAGTTCTTGATGGCTGGAGCCTCTTACCCGGCAGCCGACCCTTGTACTGAGTCTGTACTGAATCTAGAAATTCAGTACAGAGCATTGTGTCACAATCAGCCAACAATGCCGGCTTCAAGCGTTTGAAGTATGACGTATAGGATTCATTGTAACACACAATCACAGTGTTGTACACATAGTCCATAAGATGGAAAGATGGGAGGATTAAGAGAAGGTGACGGAACGAGGGACTGAAGGATGGATGAGTGGTACCGCCCATGGTTGACAGGTACCGCCCATGGATGAACGTTACCGCCCATGGTTGACAGGTACCGCCCATGGTTGAGTGGTACCGCCCATGGTTGAGTGGTACCGCCCATGGTTGAGTGGTACCGCCCATCATTGAGTGGTACCGCCCATGGTTGAGTGGTACCGCCCATGGTTGAGTGGTACCGCCCATCATTGAGTGGTACCGCCCATGGTTGAGTGGTACCGCCCATGATTGAGTGGTACCGCCCATGGTTGAGTGGTACCGCCCATCAATGAGTGGTACCGCCCATGGTTGAGTGGTACCGCCCATCATTGAGTGGTACCGCCCATGGTTGAGTGGTACCACCCATCATTGAGTGGTACCGCCCATGGTTGAGTGGTACCGCCCATGGTTGAGTGGTACCGCCCATGGTTGAGTGGTATTCTTAAATCCAGGTCTGAATTAGGACTTCCACCGGTGCGGGAGGATTGAATGCACAAAGGGAGTGCTGACAGTGGAATGCTTAACACTTCACAGTTAAGATAAAACTAAAATATCATTCATTCATTTCCTTTGCACATCACAAAATTACATTCTCATTAGATGTAAGAAATGGGCCCTATTGTTCTAGCTGTGTGACCTGATGCAAATGACCTATGCAAGGTGATCGTTTATGGTTATTCAAGGCAATATATGTCTAGAGGTTAAATGCTATTTCAATGTTGTCTAGTATAGACAATGAGACCGTGATAGATAACCAAGAGTAATGCAAATAAACACGCATGTTATCCCACACCAACAATGTTTTTATTTGCTTAACCTAAAGTTAGGGATTAAAGTCTTTAACCACTAACATGCCATTAAAATCCAGGACCAGATAGGCCCTTGGTAGTCACTAAAATGATAACGATCATTTTAGATGCTCATACATGACACCACACCTGTAAGCTGAGTGTGTTGAATCACTGAGTCACTCTCTTGCATTGAAAATGTCATCTGCATGTAGAATATTGAAATAGGGCCCAAAAGTGTCATACTTTAACACAAATCTCTGCCATGTCTACTCTAATCTACACTAACCAAAATAGTGAAAAATAATTCAGAATGAAAGAATTATTTTGTGTGACATGTTGCCCCGTGTTAATACACACTAATATGCCATGGTGTCTTTTGCCAGGTTGGTAAAGAGCAATCACTTCCTTATGTTAAATTTTTTTAAGTATCAATACATGCAGAGGCCTAAGACTGAACGTTAAATACACAAATATCTTTGTAAAAGAAGAAAAACTCATTTTAAGCTGATGTGTACAGTAAAATAGCAAATATGTATTTCACGTTGTTTACTCTTTCACTCATCACCACAATGTGTCGATTCTGAATTTATTTTGTAATGTCCAATTTTTGTGCCCATAGGTGGAGAGAGCCAGTGTGTCCCTTTCAAGACCAAAAAAGACGACAAGCCATATCAAAACAGTGAAGAAGGTGAAAGCCAAGCAGGTCAGCGGAACTGACCCTGCCAAGAAGACCTCAGTGAGCAGTGTGGAACGAAAACCGGAGGGAGGGGTCACCAAGAAAAGTAAAGAAATTATAAACAGACTAGCTGAGGCAAAAGATTAAGTGCACTTTTATGTGGATTAAAGTGTGTGTGCGTGCGTGCGTGCGTGTGCGTGTGCGTGTGCGTGTGCGTGCATGCGCGTGCGTGCGTGTGTGTGTGTGTGTGTGTGTGTGTGTGTGTGTGTGTGGGATGGGAGGGGCTCCTGCATTATGGATTAGTCAACTCTCATTTCTTCATACTGTTTGCTAGAGCCCAGTAAGAAATGGTCCCTATGTTGAGTCTCTTGGGATTTTAAAGTATCAGATGTGGAACTGGATTTATCTGCTGGGTTTGTCTTGAATGTGCTATTACTACACAACCCATAATGGTGTCTGCTGTCTCCTGTCCCTTTACACCAGCCTTCCCCAGAGCACAGAGGTCAACCAACAGGCCTCAGAGCCCACCGTGCATACTACTTACAAAAGGTTCAGCTCGTAATGACAGAAATGTGTTTAAACAACAATGGCCTTGATCACATTACATTTTCACAAACACTTATTACACATTACACGTTATTGAATAACACAGGATATGCACTCATATTTGTTTCATTTCTGACTCACGAGAATTAATGTCGTGTATTCACCTCTGGCTCTAGCAATGCAGTGTTGCTTTCCTAAGGTTCAACTGACTGAATACATAAAAAAAACAGTGAGCACATAAACACCAGTAAAATTGATTACAGATATTACCTGTTACATATGTTGTCATATGTAGGGCTGGGATTAACAAGAATGAATTTCCTAGTAAATGGTTTTATCACTGAACCGCTGTTGAAATCAGACATCATTAATCAATTAAGCTCCTAACACATAATCAAAATAGTGAACCTTATATCACACTGATGTCATGTCCTACACTTGCCAGCATTGCTTTCTGGCATACAAATACATTAAACATCAATTAGTCTAACAAAGTATATTCACAGCAGTTCAGATTGTACTTGCTCAATCAGAATGGGTGTAAGGCACTAATGGCCTTTATGTGTATATATGTGTGTCTGTAGTTTTAGAACATTAACCCCTTAATTATTTACATGTTAAATTCTTAAAAGGGTCAAGATACAAACGTACTCTGATATGTGTTATGCTATGTAATGAAAAAACACGTTGCTGATTTAATCTTAGAGCTGCCTGCTATCATTAAAATTAAGCTGGACGAATGCTGATAGCCATTTGACTGGGTTCAGTCTTTTGGGAGAATGTGAGATGATGTACCACTTGCCTGTTAGCACAGAAGCGACTGACAGACTCTTAGCGGTGGAAGCATGCCCGCCCCTGTCTGTCAGTGGCTGTCTGTTGTTAACTGTTCCGGCTGAGCCGTGAGGCGGGAGACCTTCTCACCTTATGGATCTGCAGCTTTTTGGCGTTTTGCCCCTGCTGGGATCTCCTACCAGTGTGTGGTGCACATTATACTGGGTGCTGTGCACAGTTGCCCACACCAGGTGCTATCTCTGTTCGACGCCGTCTGTTTGAGAACATAGTGCCTGTATAGAGAGCAGAGTAACTCCACTGGATCCCGAACAAGAATGCGTCTGTGTGTGTTCGATGTGCTCATGGTGTCTGCTCGCTTTGAATGAAATTATTAAAGCAGTTACAGTGATACATTTGTCCTGTGTTTTTGTTCATTTTTAAGAAATCATCTTTATTGCATTTCACATGAACCGCAAATGGACTTTTCAGACAAAATTGTTATTGATACTTCAAGGTAAACAGAAAATGAAAATTCTAAGAAAATATATGAAAGACAAAAGTTTTAAACTCTGACATACTGTATTATAGCATACAGAGGAAACTAAACACACTTTTTAAAACTAATATATTTAAAATATATTTATTAAATTAGCTGGTTTTGAAAAATGAGAACTGAACTTAATTTCCAATAATGTTGAGGGGGTCTGTACCTGTATAATTCTACATATATGAATCCTTTCCCAGTACACTGGTGTATGTTGACATCCTTTCCCAGTACACTGGTGTATGTTGACATCCTTTCCAAGGACACTGGTGTGACTGAAGACCTACTGGGAGATAATGAACGTCATAGAGAACTTCATGTTTCATAGAGAGAGAGCTGGAATTGGAACATGTGGCTGACACATGACACATGTCATCTCAGAAGAACTAGTGTGTGTGTGTCATGAGAGAAGATGTCACACCAGCAGCTTCAGTCATGCTCACACAGTTCAGGGAATGTTTCAGATCTGTGTTCTACAGGTGGGACGGGGTGCACACGATGATGATGATGATGATGATGATGATGATGATGATCACTAGTCTCTGTTTGGGTGGAGACTATTCCCTTTAAGTTTCTTCTGAAACCGTAGGTTAAACCCTTTTGCTTTCTAATGGATAATGGATATCTGCATACTGTGGAAATTTTAATTACATTTTGGATGTTTACAAAGACATTTTGGATTGTGGTATAATTAATCATAGTTCCTTAGTCATTGCATTAACATTTGAGTTAATTTATTGAAGCAATTCTTTATTATTATACAGGATTTAACACCCATATTTGTTAAACTTCACAGAGTAAAATAAACTTATGTTTCATATACTTATGATTGATTTTCTCTCAAAACCAGAGAAGAATCCCACATGAAATAATCTTGATCTGATTAAAAAAACTTTATTTGAAGCCCATACAAGTATACGACCGCGTCGAGGGACTTTTATTCTATCTCGTGTGATTCAGTCACGGTGCGACTCAAGCACAGACGCTCCCGCGTACCAGCGCGACACTGTCCGCCCGTCCGTGGCGCCGCGTCCGTGTCATTCTGCACTCACGTCCGTCCAAAACAACATACTGGGTCATTGGACTTCACGACAGAACCGTGTTTGACCAGTTGACCTGGACAGTAACGTTTAAAACACTCGTGTGTGTGTTGTTGCTCCTGTTTGGCTAAGCTAGCGAGCTAAAGGTCGTTGGTTGTTCCTCCATTAGGAGCTTAAACAGACCAAGTGAGTAAATAAACAGATAAATAGATAAATAAGCAGATAACACACACACACGTTTGGACACCTCTCCTGTCTGTGTGTAAGTAAACGAAGTGTAAGTAGCTTTACGTAAGTACAAAGTCTTTACTCAAGATGTTTATCGCACGTTAACGGCCTGTTTTTGTCTTAACTGGCTCCACTGACCTGCTTCTCTCTGGTTATTTTACATACACGCTTCATATTAGTATCTAGTGTGTTTGTGTGTATGTAACTAGTGTGTTCCTGTTTTATCTGTGCTGGATATTTCTAGGGTCCTTGTCCAGTTGAGGTTGTGTGAGTATAACTTCATTATGTGTTCGAGTTACTGCCCTGTGATCCTGTGCAGGTACGATGGCCAAGAGGAGGAAGGTGTTCAACATGGTGATCGCGTGTGAGTGGGCTTCGTGTACGTTCAGAGGAGGGAGCATGGAGGAGTTTAGTGAGCACATGTCCTCACACGTAAAGGAGCATCTGGGTGAGGGGGACGCTATGGAGGAGCTTGGTGAGTGACACATGTACCGGTGTGGGTGAATACACTTCACATGGCTGTCAGGAATACAAATGTTCTTAATGTAGTGAATAGTTTATTGCCTGGCAGTTTAAGATAGACTAACAAACGTGTTGTGTGTGAAACGCTCTCTGCTCCAGACGACTACCCGTGTTTGTGGCAGGGCTGTGAGTTCCTGGCGATGGGCAGTCCCAGCGAGCTGGTGGCCCACGCACACTTCCACGTCTTCCACAGCAAGCTGAAGTTTATCGGCACCCAGCTGCTGGAGTCACACCCCGAGCTGCCCAGCTGCACCCAGGAGCTGCACAGCAACAACCTGCTGACTGACGTCTCGGACGGGTTCGTGTGTCAGTGGGAGCACTGTGACGTGAGTACTGCCCCCTTCGTCACGTCTGGATGTCTAGCGTTTCCTGCTGTCGCTTGTTTCGTCAGGGGCATTACGTTACGTCGTCAGGGTTACGTGGGATACAGGACGGTGGTAGATTCATGTGATTTTCTCGGCAGAGTACGTTTAACAATCCGGAGTGGTTCTACCGCCATGTGGACATGCACGCGCACTGCACGGAGTTACAGCTGCTCCCAGATCAGCAGCAGGCGCTCTTCTGCAGCTGGAAAGGTAGGCCACGCATAACCAGAGAGCACAAAACCACAGGGGCCTTTTGCCCAAGCCTTGAGTGCGGTTTGGCTCTGCCGGCAGTGTGCTGAGGGTGCTCGTCACGTGTGCTGAGGGTGCTCGTCACGTGTGCTGAGGGTGCTCGTCACGTGTGCTGAGGGTGCTCGTCACGTGTGCTGAGGGTGCTCGTCACGTGTGCTGAGGGTGCTCGTCACGTGTGCTGAGGGTGCTCGTCACGTGTGCTGAGGGTGCTCGTCACGTGTGCTGAGGGTCCTCGTCACGTGTGCTGAGGGTCCTCGTCACGTGCGCTGAGGGTCCTCGTCACGTGTGCTGAGGGTGCTCGTCACGTGTGCCTTCCAGGCTGCGACGCCTTCTTCAAGATCAAGTACCGGCTGCGTGAGCATCTGCGCAGTCACACGCAGGAGCGTCTGGTCGCCTGCCCAACCTGCGGCTGCATGTTCTCCAGCAACACCAAGTTCTTCGACCACATCCAGAGACAAGCTGAGCCCGAGGGTACGTGTGCCACTCACAGACCCGTAGTGTACCGCGTTAAAACGCTCAACACACTCACAGACTCGTAGTGTACTGTATTAAAACGCTCATCGCAGACACTGAACATGCTAGTTGGAGAGGTTGATTGCGTTATGTATTTGGTGTACACTGCACAGTGAGGTGTTTCTGGTTTATTTGAGTGTTATGATTTAGTGTATGTACGCTCTGTATGTTCAGAGTCCTTGACGTGTGGACACTGTGATAAAGGATTCGCTAACGAGAGGCTACTGAGGGACCACGTGCGACAACACGGTGCGTTCACAGCTAGAGCTGCTTCTACTTGGAGTGCTTATTTACTTCATGACATCTCATGATTTAATAGATGCTACATCGGCGTTTAAGTAAACCACCCAGATTAAATCTGAACCGTAAAATTCTATAAAGAATGTTTTCAGTAAAGCTCGTCTTTGTGTTTTTGCAGTAAATCACATTAAGTGTCCGCTGTGTGACATGACCTGCACGTCTCTGTCCACCCTGAAGATCCACATTAAGTTCCGCCACTGTGACGAGCGACCTTTCCCCTGTGACTTCTGTGAGAGCAGGTACAGAAACACCCCCACACACACACACACCTACCCCACACCCCCATACCACACACACACCTACCCCACACCCCCATACCACACACAACACCATATGACCTTTCCCCTGTGACTTCTGTGAGAGCAGGTAGAGATACACCCCCCCCCACACACACACACACACACACACACACACACACCCCCCCACACCACCACCCCCCCTCTGACAGGTGAGGTGGGGGGGGGGGGGGGGGGGGCATTGTGCTCTGATCCTTTACGTTTGCCCTTCAGCTTCAAGAATCAGCACGACCTCCGGAAGCACATGGAGACCCACAACGAGGGAGCCGCGTACCACTGCACGGTTCAGGGCTGCGGCTACTCGTCCCGCATGGCCCACAGCATGAATCAGCACTACAAGAGAGTTCACGAGGTCGGCCAGCAGGGGGCGCCATTCACTCGCCTTAGAACACGGCTGGTTTCACTAGCGGAGCGGCTCGGTGTAATAATGGACCATGATTGTTGCCAACAGGGAAATATGGTGTCGAGGTATAAATGTCATCTGTGTGACAAGAACTTCTCGTGGTGCTACACCCTCACGCTTCACCTGCGGAAGAAACATCAGCTCAAATGGCCGTCGGGACACTCCCGCTTCAGGCAGGCACAACGTGGTTCTTCCTCACCGCACAAAGTAGCTTGTGTCGTACGCGTCTCCGTATTAATACATTTGTCACTTCACAAAGAGATTCTATCAGATAACGAGGGACAGGGCCGCTCTCTTAGTGTGTAAATGTACTCTGGCTGTGTGACGTTGTGTGTTGTGTTGAACAGGTATAAGGAAGACCAGGACGGATACTTGCGGTTAAACATGGTTCGCTTTGAGACCGTGGAGGTGACGGAGGAGCTGATCAAGAACATGGAGGAGAAACGCACCCCACGCAAGGTGTCGGCCTCCACCCACAAGAGGGCGGTGCTGCAGGCGGACAGCACGTCCACCACCACCGCTCCATCAGCAGAACCTTCCTCGTCCTCATCCTCTTCCTCCACCGAGCGCGTGGACAAGGCCGACCCCACCAAGGAGGACGTGTCCCCCGTGTACTGTGTCCTCAGCCCCGTTAGCGAGGTGGACGTTGATCTGGAGACATTACCAGAGGCGGAGTCGGAGGCGGAGTCAGGGGCGGAGTCGGGGGCAGTTCGAGCTCTGGCTGCCGTTGCCAGAGGGTTGGGTATGGACGTGGTGTGAGACGTGGACCAGTACCGCACGTGACCCCGCCGGGGCCCTCTCGCATAACACGTGTTTTAGGAAAGACTGCAGTGTTTAACACAACTGGATGTTCATCAGTGGTTAAATGCAGACTTGCCAAATAGATTAATTTTGTTTTTAGAATAGTGTGTCTTTTAAAATGATCTCAGGTGCTGCTGATCCCGTCTGGGTGGACAGATGTGTCAGCTTCGTTGTTTTTTACAGTTTTACAGATGTTTTACTTGGTATTATTTACACATTTATTTACATTTAAATAGTCTCAGTTTAGTGAGACCCCATACATCATTCATTTTTACATTTACTAGATCACTATTGTTTTTCTTACTGAAAATGTGCTCGCTTAATTGTTCTAATGTCAATAATCAATAAAAACAAATCAATAAATAAATCAGTAAAGATGGATTCTTTTCTTAAAGTTTTTTAATCATTTTTATCCACAAAAAAGTCACGGGCCAGTTTCCCAATTGTTGATTAAGCCTAGATGTTGAAAAAGAACTGGATTAAAACTCCTCACAAACAGTGCTTTAATGAAAGACTAGGCTTAACCTCACAGTGGCCCCGATGAATTTGCCCCCTGTACATTCCCAACACTGTACACCTGTCAGACGTTAAGTGCCTGGCTCCACCCCTGAGACTCATGGCCCCTCCCCCTCTCTGCCAGGGCGGGTGCTCGCCCTGTCCACCATGGAGGAAGTCCGTCTGGGTGAGCGCGGGGGCGGGGCCGGGAGCAGAGGGGGCGGAGCTGCGTGCATGTAGCCAACGGCGGGCAGAGTCTTGCCGAGCGGGCCGTAGGGCGGGGCGTGCGTGAGCCCCAGGCGGGGCAGCAGCGGGCCGGGGTACGTGGCGGGTAGGAGCCCTGGGTGGGGCAGGTGGGGTAGGTGGGGTAGGTGGGGTTCCAGGGAGGCGTGGTGCATGGCCAGGAGACGCCCCCTCTCGCTCTCCTCCCGCAGCAGGGCCAGACGATGGCGCTCCTCCTGCAGGCCTCTGTGCTGCTCCAGGGCCAGCGGGTGGAGCAGGGCCTCGCGCGGGACCACGGCCGGCCGCTGGAGCGCCTCCGCCCGCAGGAGCAGCTCCTTGTGCGGGAGGTCCAGGGCCCTGTACAGACTACGCATGGGGTCCCAGTGTTGGGCGGGGAAGGGCAGCCTCTCGCTGCCCGACAGCATGATGGGCGGCACCAGCCGGGTCCTGTCGGCGCCCTGGGGGCCTCCGCCCACACACACGGGCAGGGACAGCAGGGACGACGGGTACGGGCCCGGGGCCCTGGGCCCTGGCTGCGGCCTCTCCGAGACCTTGGGAGGTATCTTGCCTTCCGACGACTCCTGGTCCTCCCTCCTCTCCTCCTTCACCTTCACCTGGCTGCCCCTGGCCTCGAGATCCCCTCTGCTCCTCTTCACGTCTGGCTCCCAGCCCTCGCCACCCCCACGCCGCTCCACGTCCTGCCTCTGCTGCTTGGGTGAGGGCGTCTCCTCGGCGCTGGGCGTCTCCTCCGTGTGCTTGGCTGTCTTCTCTCTTCTCTCCTGCTGGCTCTCTGTGGGCTTGTGTTCCTGCGTCTCCGCACTCCGGCAGGGAGGATCCGGCAGCTGCGCTTTGCTTCTTTCCTTGTCTTTGGGCTCAGGGGACACACCTCTAGATGGCTCTGCCGTCTCGCCCCGAGGACTCGTGTTGGCAGGCGACGGGCGTGTCCCGTTTAATTTCTCCTTTGTGTCCCTACAATAAGGGAATAAAGCAGCGTAAGGAAAGCAGGAAGCAGCGTGTCGAGGGTGCTGAGCTCCGTTCTCGTTCAACGCTCGTGTTTGAACAGGAAGAGTGAAGATCTCAAACCTTTCGTGTTCTTCTTTGTCTCTCCGGTCTGCTGCTCTGTCCAGTGTGGACGAACCCCTTTCGGCGTCAGGGTCTCGGGGCCACACAGCGGCCGTGGGGAACGAGGTCGGGGTCTGGTGCAGTCTGTTCCAGGAGTCCGGAGGTCCCTTGTGGTCTTTACCCACTTGTGAAGAACTCGGAGCTGCAGAGGAATTGAAACGCAGACCTCAGTGGCCTCATTTTGACCTTTCACTTCTTTTCAATTTTATTTGTGGTACTTTTGACGAACATGCAGGCAGACCCAGGAGGAGCACAACTCATTCACTTACTCAGCGTAGGGTTGCCAAGTCCTCCGAAGGCCGTGGAACTCAGTGTTCCCAAACCCCCAAAAGCAGGTGGCTTACTGAGAGGCTCTAGAATGTGAGAAAAGTGCATGTGGTTTTAATGGCCCGAGTTTCAGCTGCTGGCCAGGGATGAGTCACCCAGAGTCACATGGGAATTCGGCCTTACCAAGGTGAGAGGGTGGGGTGTGGGCGTTGGTGTGGGGATGGGCCAGGTGCCCATAAGGAGACACCATGGGGTGGGTGGGGTGGGTGGGGTGGGTGGGCCCTGAGGACAGTAAACACCCGACTAAAACACGATATAAAAATTCATTTCAATCTTTCTAATTTCTTCAACAGTTTGACTGGGGCTCTTGTGGTCGGTACATCTGGAATTGTTGCATGGCTCACACTGATATCACAGTACAGGTTTACTGGATCTGTGTTGCTCACTGCAATATCGTAAACACGGATAGTAACTGCACTAATACTGACATGCTCTTGTGTCTGTGGGTGTAACAGAATCCCCATGACTTACCAGCAGTGGAGAAGACGGTGGCGGGGCGGGGCAGGTCACGAGGTTGTGGAACCAGCCCCAGAAAGCCCGGGCCCGAGGCCCGGCACAGAAGCTCCGGCTTCAGGCCAAAGTCCAGCTTATGGGGATCCATTTGCATCTGTTTCTGAAATGCGTGCGTAGAACAGCAGTAATGGCACCAGTGCGGCCCTGAAAGGCCCAGCGGAACAGAAGAGTCCGATATCCCCACAAGTCACTCCTGCCATGTTAACATACCTTGATTTTTTGTTGATGGTGATAAACCTGCCACGCTATGTGCACGTGCATAGCACACCATTTCCCCGGCTTCTGTTGAGGTGTAGTTGTTTTTTTTTTTGTTGAAAGAAGAAGAAAATGCCAGTCATGATGATTGCAGGATTTCTGATCAGTCAGGATTCAAATGGGTGATTAAATGAAGACCCCCACAGGTGTGTTGGGTCTTACCTTCGGCGTGGAACACACAGAGTCCAGCAACTAGAAAAGAATTTGTATGAGATATTTAGTTAGCCAGCTTACTTTAGTTTGTATTAACTCAAGCATTCTTCAGTGCTGTCTTGTATCACAAAGTGGTTTAATATCTGAAGGTTTAAACTGCGATGACATTTTTAAAATACTGATTTGGAAGCGTACTCTAGATTCCTTCTGTATGAGTGGGCGGGGCATAGATCCAGGTCTGGAGACTACATCAAGAGGGTTAGGAGCCTATGAAAATGAGAAATACAAACACACATCATTTAAACTCATTTATTTTCAAACATGGTTTATGAACATGGTATACAAGTATTCAATAATACCAAAAACATTGCACAAAATGTCTTGGACATAATGAAATCAATCTGCATTTTTGGGCCTTGCAGATAAATCACAGTTTATAGATCATTCCTTTCAGCTAAAATTTTTTTCTTCTGAGCTCTAATAACACAACACAGTAAAAATGGTTATTTCCAGAGGGCCTTTAATGTTTTAACCAAATATGCAGGTGGACTGGTGTAGATATGCGGTACCTTGGGCTGAAAGGCGCCCTGCAGAGAGCCGAACATCCCCGCTGGAGGCAACACTGTAGCCATGCCGGGCAGCCCGGACGGGAAGGGGTGGAAGACCTGAGACACAGGGCAGCGTTAGTGTGGGTCAGAGCCCAGGACACACTGCCTACAGCTGTACTGCTCTGGGACACAGGGCAGGCCAGCGTTAGTGTGGGTCAGAGCCCAGGACACACTGCCTACAGCTGTACCGCCCCGGGAGAGCTGACACTCAATCTCTGAACAATAGATCACTTTTGTGATTTGTACATGAAGGCGAGTTTATTTTTTAAAAGTCAGTGCACTTAATTTACAGTGTGAGCAAAAATGTAAAAATAACAACAGTGTAAAATAACAGACTTACACTCTGCCTGTGGAAGGTGTCGACCTTTGGTGGGTATTTGTCAAACTGAAAAGAAAAATGCATCTTTTACTACTTCACATACAGACGTTAAAAACATATTATAGGAATATGCAACAAATCAGATATCACATGCTACCCATATCACACTAATCATAAACTTTACTGTTGCAGACATGACAACTACAATTGCTAATGTTAACAAATTCAGACTGACGGCGTCCAAAGTCCAGCGATGAAGATAAAGTGAAGATAAAGTGAAGATAAAGGCGTGTGTGGTACGCACCAGGGGCCCGGCGGGGCCCGGCAGGGGGCCCGGCAGGACGGCCGGGTGGGGGTAGGGCGTGAAGGTGTGCTGGTGCGTGTGCTGGTGCGTGTGCTGGTGCTGGTGGAACTCGGTGCGCAGGTATCCGGGCGGCACCAGCGGGGCTCCTCGGTCCTGAGAGGCCAGGAAGCGGGAGTTCAGCTCCTGTCGCAGCAGGTCCTGTTCTGTGGGTCAGGCGGGACGCAGGGTTAGCTCGCGCGAGCGGCTGTGGAGACGGCGCAGTGGCGTACCTGTGTAGGGGGACGTACCTGTGTAGGGGGGCGTACCTGTGTAGGGGGGTATGTAGGGGGGCGTACCTGTGTAGGGGGACGTACCTGTGTAGGGGGGCGTACCTGTGTAGGGGGGCGTACCTGTGTAGGGGGGTATGTAGGGGGGCGTACCTGTGTAGGGTGGCGTACCTGTGTAGGGGGACGTACCTGTGTAGGGGGGCGTACCTGTGTAGGGGGACGTACCTGTGTAGGGTGGCGTACCTGTGTAGGGGGACGTACCTGTGTAGGGGGGCGTACCTGTGTAGGGGGACGTACCTGTGTAGGGTGGCGTACCTGTGTAGGGGGACGTACCTGTGTAGGGTGGCGTACCTGTGTAGGGGGCGTACCTGTGTAGGGGGGTATGTAGGGGGCGTACCTGTGTAGGGTGGCGTACCTGTGTAGGGTGGCGTACCTGTGTAGGGGGGCATACCTGTGTAGGGGGACGTACCTGTGTAGGGGGGTGTGTAGGGGGCGTACCTGTGTAGGGTGGCGTACCTGTGTAGGGTGGCGTACCTGTGTAGGGTGGCGTACCTGTGTAGGGGGGCATACCTGTGTAGGGGGACGTACCTGTGTAGGGGGGTGTGTAGGGGGCGTACCTGTGTAGGGGGGTGTGTAGGGGGGCGTACCTGTGTAGGGTGGCGTACCTGTGTAGGGGGGCGTACCTGTGTAGGGGGGCATACCTGTGTAGGGGGGTGTGTAGGGTGGCGTACCTGTGTAGGGGGGCGTACCTGTGTAGGGGGACGTACCTGTGTAGGGGGGTATGTAGGGGGGCGTACCTGTGTAGGGGGGTGTGTAGGGGGCGTACCTGTGTAGGGGGGTGTGTAGGGGGCGTACCTGTGTAGGGGGGTGTGTAGGGGGCGTACCTGTGTAGGGGGGTATGTAGGGGGGCGTACCTGTGTAGGGGGGCATACCTGTGTAGGGGGACGTACCTGTGTAGGGGGGTGTGTAGGGGGCGTACCTGTGTAGGGTGGCGTACCTGTGTAGGGTGGCGTACCTGTGTAGGGTGGCGTACCTGTGTAGGGGGGCATACCTGTGTAGGGGGACGTACCTGTGTAGGGGGGTGTGTAGGGGGCGTACCTGTGTAGGGGGGTGTGTAGGGGGGCGTACCTGTGTAGGGTGGCGTACCTGTGTAGGGGGGCGTACCTGTGTAGGGGGGCATACCTGTGTAGGGGGGTGTGTAGGGTGGCGTACCTGTGTAGGGGGGCGTACCTGTGTAGGGGGACGTACCTGTGTAGGGGGGTATGTAGGGGGGCGTACCTGTGTAGGGGGGTGTGTAGGGGGCGTACCTGTGTAGGGGGGTGTGTAGGGGGCGTACCTGTGTAGGGGGGTGTGTAGGGGGCGTACCTGTGTAGGGGGGTATGTAGGGGGGCGTACCTGTGTAGGGGGGCATACCTGTGTAGGGGGACGTACCTGTGTAGGGGGACGTACCTGTGTAGGGGGGCATACCTGTGTAGGGGGACGTACCTGTGTAGGGGGGCGTACCTGTGTAGGGGGGTGTGTAGGGGGCGTACCTGTGTAGGGGGGTATGTAGGGGGGCGTACCTGTGTAGGGTGGCGTACCTGTGTAGGGGGGCGTACCTGTGTAGGGGGCCGTACCTGTGTAGGGGGGCGTACCTGTGTAGGGGGGCGTACCTGTGTAGGAGGGCGTACCTGTGTAGGGTGGCGTACCTGTGTAGGGGGCGTACCTGTGTAGGGGGGCGTACCTGTGTAGGGGGGCGTACCTGTGTAGGGGGCGTACCTGTGTAGGAGGGTGTACCTGTGTAGGGTGGCGTACCTGTGTAGGGGGCGTACCTGTGTAGGGGGGCGTACCTGTGTAGGGGGGCGTACCTGTGTAGGGGGCGTACCTGTGTAGGAGGGTGTACCTGTGTAGGGGGCCGTACCTGTGTAGGGGGGCGTACCAGTGTAGGGGGGCGTACCTGTGTAGGGGGGCGTACCTGTGTAGGAGGGTGTACCTGTGTAGGGGGGCGTACCTGTGTAGGGGGCGTACCAGAGTAGGGGGCGTACCTGTGTAGGGTGGCGTACCTGTGTAGGGGGGCGTACCTGTGTAGGGGGCGTACCTGTGTAGGGGGGTGTACCCATGTAGGGGGGGCGTACCTGTGTAGGGAGCGGCTGGAGACGCACCTGCCACAGCCACGGCTCCCCCGGGCAGGAGGGGCGGAGGGGGTAACGCAGTCGGAGAAAACATGGCGTGATCTCGCTGCTCCCGGGAACTCGGACAGCACCGGCGCCGAGCGTGCAGCTGTCGCTCTGGTTGTTCTGGTCCACAGGTAGCTCGGGAAGGTCAGAGCGATCTCAGTCCTTCTTCTACGTCCAGGACAGATGCGCAAACCTCTACTCCTCCTTCCAAAGCACCTCCACACCTGCTTTTGTCTGCTCTCGCGTCTGCGCAGGCTGTGACATCACTGACATCTGCCGAGACAAAACGAGTCCCATCAGTGCAAAACGCTTCACACGGTCGACACTCACTGCTCAAATGGTCCACCGCTGTGAGGACCCATCGCTTGGACTGCATCAGTAGGAAAATACAGCCAGCGTACTCAAATGCATTATGGGAAATAAATCTAATTTAGAACTAGGCCACTAATAATCCGCTAATTTCATTTGATAACGTCGTTCCAAGAAAAGGATATTAGTGTAATGCTATCAGTTAATGTTGTTAGGCAGGGCCAAGCAGCCGTGCAGCCAGGAGGGCGCTAGCAGCGTGAGGAGAGGCAGGCGTGGCCCTGGCACGGCTAATAAAGCGGGGCTTAGGGAACAGAGACGCAAGCTTGGCTCTTTTATTGCGCCACCTTTTCCGTGGCATTACGCCGCTCTCCTCTTTAATTCGGCTTCCCTCAAAGTAAACCTAGCATTTAATGGCTAATGTCGGTGTCACTTTGACATTTACCGGACCTTCCCAGGGGTGAACCAATGGCAAATGCAAATGAGGCGGAGGACTGGAATCCCGAGAGGATTGTGGATGTATACAACCTGCAATTACCTCCTTCTGAATGCCACTCAGGCACATGAGGATAAGCAGCAAATCTCCTTTGTGTGGAGCTGTCAGTTCGGGCCTTTTCCCTCCCTGGAGCCTGTTGTACTGAGAGTGAAAGGTCTTTTGAGAGGGCCATAATGGATGGTTAGGCTCTCTCAGAGCACAGCTCCACACGGGGGCTCCGGGGGGGCCGGGGAAGAGGGAGCAGTAGGAGAAGCTTATTTCTGTGTGTGGAGTGGCGACAGTCCCCTGGTGTGCGGTGTGTGTGGAGCAGGGTGACGCAAGCGTAGGGGGTGAACATGGTAACGGCTGCAACAGCGCGCCCGACAGCAGCTACAGCCTTATGGTGCAGGACCGGCGCTCGAAGAAATTATGAAATAATCACATGTGAAATGTTTCGCCTAGAAAGCAGTCTGTGACGTCTGTATTACTGTCACCTCCACTGCATTTAATCTAACTGCACAGATAGAAAATATTTAACATGTCACAAGACGATCCAAAATTCACAGCATAAAAAAAACAAAAAGGTTATTTTAGACGAACCTGCAATTAGATCCTATTCACTCACAACAGATCAGGGCTGCTTAACGTTTTCAGGTTGTGTTATTGATCTGTTTTTTGAAACGTGTCATTAGTCAGTATTCTACACATATTGACAATAAAACACGCTCAAAAAAGCTTAGTGTGACATAATGAACCACAACAGTAACATGTTCATCCTGGCCGTCATTACTGGCTTCACTGTTAGAACTGTTTTCTGTTTTGTTGAAGCCACAATCAGATCTTTGAAGGAGGTTTCGTTTCATTTGTTATTCCAACTCATTTTCAAAAACACCATGTTTTTTCCCCCAAATCACTGGTTGTGTCTCATTTCTTTTCCTTCTTCGTTTGGAACCATTTAGAGGTCTCAAATCCGCGTTTCCACGTGGAGTGTTTGTTCTTCCAAACAGCTCTGAATTCCAGAGGATACCACACACTACCTCATGTCCTTTTTAGTTTAGACATTTCAGTGCAGATGCTGTAACTTAACCCGACTGGGACCCGGAGTACTGGTTTCCAGTTGGGAGTCATGGCACATTAATGTTCTTTTGAGGCAGGTTAGGTATTAGGGTTAAGCTCCTTGAGCTGTCAGCCCACCAGCAAATGTGTCTTCCTATTTCTCTGGCAGCTCTGTTGTTCAAGCAGTCTTTGTCATTCATCAAGCCCATTACTGAGCTAACCCTCCCTGGCATGCCGGGGTTTACCGCCTAATCCCTCCTTTCACACAAAGGCTAGATTAGCTGAAGGTTAAACAATCTTGTTCTTTAAATTTCTGTCCTGGTCGGAGTGCTGGGAAAAAGCTCTTAATCTTGTGAGAGAGCAGTTGGAAGAGGTTTGTGCGAGCACAAAAGAGACACACAGGACTCTTAGGCTTAAAGCAAGCTCCCCGGAAGGCAGGCCAGAAAGGGTTTCCAGTGGCGATCGTTCCGGAGGGGACGGCCCACGGCCCATAAATCATCCTCCAACGCCTCTAACAGCACCAGCCGTGTGCAGTTGGCCGGCGAATCGGACAGAGAAACAGTTGTTCTTGCGTGCTGACAGATTCCCACGTTGGTTTTAGCTTTAGCTGTGAATGAACCCCGGTCAGCTAAAGGTACATCTGTTTCACACCACCACTCGTGTCCATAAACAGTTGTCCAACATCTGAGGATTACATGGTGTTACTACCTTCAGTGCGAAGGATGTTGAAACGTTCCCTGTCGCACAACATTTCACAAACTATAAAATAACCATTGATGTAAACTTGAAATGTTTAGACAACACAGCAACAGCTACGTGCCATGAAAATAAACCAACAAGTAGAGCTAAACAAGATACACAAAACATACTAAGAATATTTTCATATGAACTGGGAGATATGAAAGATTAGCCGTGTCACATCCACTCCTGAACTACTTCAAGAAACATTTTGGCCCAGTGGGAGTGTAAATTAGATTAAAGATTACGCGGACCTAAAATAAGGCATTATGGAACATATATCAGAATTATATGCCAATTCTATCTGAAAGTTCAGTCAGTATTGTATAGAGGATCAACATTTAAGCAAAGTCTTCCTGCAAATTTGTGCATGCGTGTGTGTGTGTGTGTGTGTGTGTGTGTGTGTGTGTGTGTGTGTGTGTGTGTGAGACGTACCCTTCCGCTGTCTTCAACACTAAGCCTATTTGATCGCAAATACACCACAGCAAGTAGTAACAACAAAATCTTACATAAAAGACATAATATTTTTCACACTACATAAAAGAGGCCATGTTTTTAATTTGAACCTTTCAGCAGTGACTGGATAACAACCCGTCTCTGTTATTTCATATAACTAATGTATAATTAAAGCCCAACCTTGTGCATACACGCGGGATGAGAGATATTAACATGGCATTCGACATGAAGAAATACTGTTATTTGAGCAAGACACTCCTGGCATCCGAGATAATCCCTTCACAAAGCACGACGTCAGACAGCAGCCCTGTAACGAGTGAACGGTGGAGACCGTCTGAATCAGGAAACAGGTGAGTGCACCGAGCTCCTTCATCATCCAGTGGTCAGGTTTCTCCCAGTTAGGGATCAGGGCCGCTGATGTAGGGCACACACGAACACAATGGCTGTCAGTGCCTGTGGGATGTCTTGCGCTGTGTGTCTCGCGCTGTGTGTTTCCTGGAAAACTCAGTACCACTCCCACCCACACTGCAGCCCAACAATGTGTGGCATGAAGGACCCCGGAGGCTCCCTGACCTTAGCAGCGCAGAAGGAGCTGGGGTGTGTGTGTGTGTGTGTGTGTGTGTGTGTGTGGGGGGGGGGGGGGGCCTGACCAGGCCAGGCTGCCTCCAGCCAACACGGCCGCGGTGGGGCGGGTGGATCGGTTGTCACCCTAACGCGGGCGTGTTTAGCCAGGGCTGGCCCTTAGCGCTCGTAAGCCAGGTAGCCAGAGTGTTTATATGAGCTGTGCTGAGAGCTTTGAGCCGACAGCTGCTGATCTGATCCCTCCCCGGCTATGTCCCCCCCCCCCCCCCCCCCCCTCGTGCCTGGCTCTGCTCAGGTTACTGACAGAACAATGTCAACCCTGTGCAGGTTCTTTGTATGGCAGGCCCGGCTGCACTAGCACTCGTACATGTGTGTGTGTGTGTGTGTGTGTGTGTGTGTGTGTGTGTGTGTGTGTGTGTGTGTGTGTGTGTGTGTGTCTGGGCTGGACGGGGAACGACTCCATTGTGCTGCAGCCTTGGACGAGTCCTGCCAGTGTTTCATGTACAAGCCAACTGCAATTAACGTGGTTTTGAACATACTTGGTGTTGGGGGCCCTGAGAGAGAAAACCAAGGAACTCCGTCTCTCTGTTCTGGGCTGGAGTTCAGAGTTTGAGAGAGTCAACACACTGTTTTAGAAACAGACCCACATATTCCAACCTACAACCTCTTAGTTAAACTCTCTTCAAACATGACTTTACTATTACATATTTGAAATTCAGTAAATGAGTTCATGACAGTGCGTGTCTGTTTTGTCGTGGGTGGACAGTGTTTTTTTCTGGGTGTGAATATTTTCTCCAAAAGCATCCACGGGAGCTTTTTAAAGTCTTCAAACACTCTTTCAAATGGACTGTTGGCAAGTTAATAAAAATAGAATATATAAGCAGTGTGATTTGGACTGCAGTAGCAGTGAAGTGTTGTCTGGGGACACTGGCACCCTTTACACCATCCACGCTGGCAACGGTGTCCACATGAGCTATCTGCTCCCAAAACAGCCGTTCGTCCACAAGCCCCATGTGCCGTGTGGAATGTGAATGTTCCCGGGTGTCCTGTTAATACACATCAATCACGGAAGTTATAAAGGTGCAAAACCTCTTCCACCCTGGCTGGCCGCCACCCACTGACCAGCGCTGGGGTCAGAGCCAAACACTCCGCTCCAGAAATATCCCCTCCAGTCATTCCAGGCAGTGACACGGTACGGCTCCAACGCCGATGAAGACTGTCAGCCTCTGACAGCGGTGTCACCCAGGTAGAGGAGTGACGGTTCCTCCGGGGCCTTTAAACGGCATCTCCGCCGAACCGTCATACCAACAGCGCCGACTCCCAACGCCACGCTACTGTAAGCAGTGCACCTCCAGAGCGAGGGCGTGAACCTGTGGTGGTAAAAGGGTTAGACAAGCACCACTATCGGTCATGGAGGCTTTCTGTCAAACGTACCTTCACTTAGGATCACTGAGCCATGTGGCATTAACACAGGCTATTCAAACTGAGGGCATATAAAACTTTAAGCACTTACTATTACATCATACATGAGTACCTATCGATTATTTCTTAACACAATGCTAATCTATACCAATGGAGCGCCAAGAAACGACGTCTGATCAAACGAAAACTACCTTGAGGAATGTGAAAAACCCCTAATGAACTATCCAATCACCCATAACTGTGCCAAGTACCCTTTAATTCAATTGCATTAAGATGGTTTTCAGCTTAACGGGCTCCTAAAGAACCTGACACACCATATTATGCAACTGGATACATCTACTGGGGGAACATCCCTAATAGTGCTGCAGTAAAGTGTGTCTGAGTGCCGTCTAGCAAAGGGCCTCGGTGCGTTGTGCCTCTAGGATGTCATCTCCAAATGCAGCGCACCAGCCTGCCGTCTGGCCCACCCGGGAGGACATGGTCCCTCACCCCTGACCCTCCAACACCCGGCAGGCCAAGCCACTGCTGCCCCGGGGTCAATGGCCTGCCCCCCCCGGGTCCTGCTGACACAGACACCACAGAGCCACTCTGCCAAAGCACAAACACCATGAACTACAGCTCCCAACTGGACAACTATCACTTTCTGCCCTTAAGTATCTGTTTTGGTCTTATTTTTGTAATATAAAAGATCAACAAAGGGGTCTGTGGTCATGCGGTCAGTGGCCATGCGGTCAGTGGCCATGCGGTCAGTGGCCATGCGGTCAGTGGCTATACTGTAACTGCTGTGACTGGGTTAACTACACTGCAGTGCCAGGGATCATCAAACACAGTCATGTAATGCAGTCTATGTAAATAACCCTTAATAAGGCTGGAGAGACTTACAGCAACAGTGCTGCACTCTAATCCAGTTACTTTAAAGATGACTGACACACACGTGGCTCCCTGCACACACTTTCTTAAGTAATCAGGGGGATAATTGGTTAACGAGCAACTGCGTTTTGGAACCTTATACTCATTCCAGGGTAGTTCTCACCGTGCCATCTGCTACGAGCTAATCGGAGATGTCACGGTGATGTATTTCAGCAGCGGTCTGACCCACAATGACTTTACTGAATAGATGCGTTTCTGTTTTAGCCAAAGTCCTCATTTATCCACCTGTGAGATCTATGCAGAGCCCAGAGGAGAATCAGCCTACCAGCCTCAGTTTACTGAGCACAACAAAGAGGTTTGGTGAAGATATTAATATATCTATAAAATATGAGATACACCAAGGGCAGGCATACTGAGATCAGGACTTAACCTTAGAGGCCCAAAGGAAGGTTCACGACTGCATTAGAATCAACCAGTTGGTCCATTTATGAAACAAATCTGTGAATTAACCCCATTTAACGGACAACATAATCCCTCCACTTATGGACTTTCATATGGAGTTCTGGGGATTTTCAGTGTGCTACTTGGAAATCTGTGTTGATAGAGACTGCAGAGGGCATGACATCATTATCAGGTAATTGGGTTTATATGGTCCTCAAGGCTAACAGTTTCACTCTCATAAGTGCCACTTCATCCCAAATCAGGACTCCATGATGTGAGACCAACAGTTCGATCACTTATGGACAAATGACTCATAGGAATCAGTGGAACTTCATGGAGTGAAATTAAAGTGCAAAAACGTACATAGCTTGGGTATCAAAACATCCAACCTGGCTTTATTTCATAAATCAGACTGGTCATGCTTCACAGCACCGTCAGAGCTTCATATGGTGTCAAGATGCCCTCTTTCATCAGACCCCTACAGCAAACGTTTTATGAGTCTTTCATGCAGCTCTATGAAATCAACAGAATATGATATTTTACTCTGAGCATTGCTACCCTTTGAATCCACAAGAGAGCACTGTTAAGATGCACTGAAAATGATACGTCTCTTTTTGGCACGTATAACACGTTATTTTAAAACCCCGATGTACCAAGAGTTATTTATATATTTTTTTATTCTATCATTTAACTGATTAACTGCATAGGAGAAAATACATCAAGACGTGTGGAATAATAGGAGACCACCATTTAACGAGCCCACAAAAGCTCAAGCCAGATCATTACATGCAAGTGGGTAAAAATAAAAGACGCTGAGAGTAACAGCCTGGTGTTTACTGGTATACTGCTATACTGGTATACTGGTATACTTCTATACTGGTATACTGCTATACTGGTATACTGGTATTGACGTTTTAACTACAATTTATACACATGTGCGACTGGTCACTTCGACTGTCAGTTCATTAATAATCATAATACCAATATCTGTGTAAAGTAGTAATCTCATATCTTATACCTTCGGGTTTTTTCCTTGCGTTATATTTTGATGTTCGTTTTATTATTCGTAAAGTTAATATTAGTCAAACAGGATCAATAATATTTAATCCCAATGGATTACCGTAGGGTTTAGCTTTTGAAACTTTTTACTTACCGAATCTGTCGATAAACGACACGAAAACAGAATAAAGATCTCGGTCCTTCAACCTCAACGGTGTAATCCACAAACACAGCACAACTCCACACAAATAACTGATCCTGTGGTTTCCTGCTCAAACTGCTCCAGCACGTCGGTGTGAGTGTAAAGTCACTGTGGTCCAGGAACAGAACCGCAGGATCAGTCCAGGTTCCTTCCAGAGTCCAGCAGCAAACGCCAGCAGCGCAGCACAAGTTTTATTCCTCAGTCTGTGACCGTGGAGAGAGATGTGCGCCGTGTACAACAAGAAGATTATCCATTAAAATACGAGAGTCGTCCAGTTCTCTAACTAGCAAAACAGATTAAATCCAAATCCGAGGAACTGATCGCGACTCTCCGAGAAGGTTCTGGATTCACGTCTTACGGGCAGCAGACAGACGCGAGCGCGGAGACACTCAGGAGCGAGGACAGCGGTCTCCTGTCTCCACCCTCAACCGAGCTACCTCTCCACCCCTCCCCTCTCCTCTCCTCCCCTCTCCTCTTCTCTCCTCCTCTCCACCCCTCCCCTCCCCTCTTTTCCTCTCCTCTTCTCTCCTCCCCTCTCCTCCCCTCTCCTCCCCTCTCCTCTTCCTCTCCTCCCCTCTCCTCCCCTCCTCTCCTCCCCTCTCCTCCCCTCCTCCCCTCCCCTCTCCTCCCCTCCCCTCTCTTCCTCTCCTCCCCTCTCCTCTCCACCCCTCCCCTCTCCTCTCCTCCCCTCTCCTCTCCACCCCTCCCCTCTCTTCCCCTCCTCTCCTCCCCTCTCTCCTTCTCTCCTCCCCTCTCTCGTCTACAGAAGGTCGCCCCAACACCACAGCAATCACCTGCTTGAAGTCTTGTCCTTTCTTCCTCTCTTAATACGCGCAAACGGGAAAGCCGGTCGACGGTCCTCTTAATGACAGGGAGTGGACCACGGAATAGGCTGGGGACGCTCGTGAGCTGGTGATGCTCGTGAGATGGGGACGCTCGTGAGATGGGGACGCTCGTGATATGGGGACGCTCGTGAGCTGGTGATGCTCGTGAGATGGGGACGCTCGTGAGCTGGTGATGCTCGTGAGATGGGGACGCTCGTGAGCTGGGGACGCTCGTGAGATGGGAACGCTCGTGAGATGGGGACGCTCGTGATATGGGGACGCTCGTGAGCTGGGGACGCTCGTGAGCTGGGGACACTCGTGAGATGGGGACGCTCGTGAGATGGTTCTAGCTCGCGCTAAAACGAGAACTTACTCCCAGCTAAGTGAGACAGCGTCACCTCCAATTAATGGTGGTGTGCTGATCTGGCGTGAACAGGCTGTCTGGAGTGAGAGGGGAGGTATTTTCTCGCACCAGTGTGGTATATCAGCATGCCTGGATATTTATATATTCATATGAAAACCTATAAACAGCATAGCTACAGACTTTAAAATACACACTAAAGCATGTGGGGAGGAATGATCCTGCCTACGACGCTGTGGGGTTGTTCTGCACGGCTGGTCAACCCCAGACACACTGAAGCTACACTGAGCCCAGACAAGCACTGCACAAAGGCCCCAAACCCCCACAACACAAGCTATGATCACATGATCATATTCTCCCTGAAACGGCTCCTCCATGGGGAAATAGCCCTGTCGCCGAACACCATCTAATCACAAGAAGCCAGTAGGTGAAGATTAAGGCAAGCAGCTCTGTGTGCATGCGTGTGTGTGTGCATGTGTGTGTGTGTGTGTGTGTGTGTGTGTGTGTGTGTGTGTGTGTGTGTGTGCAGTCTTACTGCTGCTCCACTCCCCGGAGGCTGAGTTCAGCAGAGGAGAGAGAGACAGCAGAAGACTTCAAAGCCCCACAGGCCGGCCGAAGCATCGGGGAGGTCTTCCCCTCCATCTCTCCTGCCTCCCCAGCCCTGTGGGGGTGTCTAATTGCATCGCGGCGAGCGTGAACAGAGGGAGGTCTTGTCGGAGGCGCGGAGGGTTCTCCCACTGGGACGGGACTGTTATTCTCGCCTCCTCTGCGGGGCGCGGGGCCTCCGTGAAGCTCTCCGTGGAGAGATGGTCCACACTTCCTTCTGCTGATGACACACGCCGGGAGTCTCATCCAGAACGGGGAACAGCAGACGGCAGATCCTGCCTGCCTAAGAAAATTGGTTCAAATCTATTTCCCTGATACTTGACTGACAATTTCGTTGAATTTCTCTTCAGTATTAAAGTGTAAAAGATTTGAGTTACAGAAGAGATTTGAAAATGGTGTGTCAAATACCACCACATTTACTAAATTTTTTGTTATATTCACGGATATCAACAGTATAATAAATGATCATACCAACAACCTTACGCACCTTTAAAGACGATTAAACTAGTTGTGTTGGTTAAGGTGTGATCAGAGAGAATACTGGTATTAGCAGATGTGTTCACTTAACAACAACACCACTTCTGTTACAGCTGTTTAATGTACTACAAACTAAACTGAACTCCTAGTCTGATTTCTTTGTTCATTGCGTGATTTGAATAATAAGTGGGTAATACTCAACATCCTGATGCTTTGATTCTGGGCTGGGGGGGGGGGGGGGGGGGGGGGGGGCTTGCGAAAGAACACTTACACATGAATTTTAACTGAATATTCAAAAGTAGAATGTTTTTAATCAGTTGTTCATGTTGGTTGGTGATTATATGCAAAATACATGCAAATCAGCAATAAACGAAAGGCCACTTGACCTTGCACAGTGCGAATAAATGGAGTTTGTGTAGTTGGCAAGTAAAACAGTAGTGTTTTGTGTTTTAGTATTACTACCTTAACTCTGGCCCATTCACAAATTAATAGACTCAGGCATTACGCCAGTTATCCTGAGAGTCCATGTACAGCTCACTTTTAATACCTCGTAACTGGACGGCAAGTTGAGAAGATGTAGAACTGGCCCCTGAATAGCAGCTAGTTCACCACAGAGCAGCAGGTATATTTCTGACTCTTAATCTGATCGTGTGTGGCTCACCGAGGCATAATGACAACTTCTCAACGGCCTTAGTTTCCTCCTCTGTTTTCTAAGCTTCTAGAAACTGATTACACTTCTCAAAACTGAGTTTCTAATAAACGTTTAATTATTCTCAAAGGCTATAAACCTGAGGAAGCCATAATCACGGGAAATGAGCTGTGGAGTGTGAGCGGGGCTCTTGATGAGATGAGTGCCCATTTGCATGAAGTCTTTCGAAATCCTGTTTTTTATGTTAATGAAGCAGAACAGTCTCATAACAGTGTCACACGTGGGTCACACGTGGGTCACACGTGGGTCACACGCGGGTCGCACGCGGGTCCACACGCGGGTCGCACGCGGGTCGCACGCGGGTCACACGCAGGTCCACACGCCTTCCACTCGCTACAGGGATGAAGCGCAGGAGGAACACGATGAGCTCATATCCACAGGAGAAAAAAAAACAACCAGCAAACCTCGTAGACTCGCCTCAAAGGCAAAGTCATTAGTGCAGAGTAGCCTGATTGTTTTCACCGATTTTCTGTCTGTAGGAGGAGTAAATGGATGTCCCAGCCCTTCAGCCCAAGCCCGGCTATTAATTTCAGCACGCAGCTCTGGCCTGGTGGGCCATGCGAGCGCCGGAGCGGATTAAACTAGATGAGTGTTAATGGGGATGGATTCCTCCACCGTCGGCCTCTGGCCTGGTGCACGTCCTCCATAACCACTGGCCTGTAATGCCCTGTGACTCTTATTGACTGTTATTAATGGCCAATCAGCCTTGAAAGAAGTGTGTTGCCTCTGTGTGTTGTGAGGTGTAGGGCAAGATGCAAACTGCCGGCCATCCTAGAATCCTATAAGTCAAAACTCTGGGCTTAATCTGTCATTAGGAGCAAACGCACGTTAAGACCGCAGAGAGCTAATGTTATATTATGCATTGTTAATGACTACAGAGCCTCTCTGTCCTGCAAAATAGCTCCACAAATTTACCGCCAGTGCCTGACTGACATCAAAGGAATTTGGACTTCTGTGAGACCCAAAATGAAACGCTAGGCCTCTTGCATTTCAAAGCGCATCTAACTCCTGAAAAGGGTTCCCACATGGCCCTCTGCTCAGACCATTCAGTGTTGTGTCTGCTCCACCAGGCATAAATTAAGCATGTGAAAGTTTTAGTGAAATCCTCATTTTCAGTTAATCAAATCTTGCCTAATCAAATTAGGAGCCATAATTCCCGAGGATGCGTGGCACAAAAGTGCATTATTCCTGCCTGGGGGAGAGAAAGCAGCGAATCAGTGTGGTGTCATTTCCCTCTGCTTCAGTGGGCCTGAATTGGAGTGTTCCTCCGGCTGACCCGGGACTATGAGACAGGGTGCGAGGAAACTCTGGCACTCTTTAGGTTCCCAGCGCTTTAAAGGGCTGTCTCCGCGGCCTCCTCCAGAGAAGGATCGGCTGTTCATTAACGAGCCACTTGTGTAGTTCTCTCTGGTCGGCCGCGCTGAAGGGCCTCTGTCGCCACACACACAAAGAGAAAGCACCTCTCACAATGAAGCTCAGCTCCTTTTAGCCCGGCCTGCCACGCCAATCAACGACATTTACAAGATCATTCACGACAGAGTGGGGGGAAAAAAATCGGAATTTTCAAATCAACTTACGCATTCTTTCAGTACGCATAGCTACAGGGGAAAAAAACGTTAAAGATTGTAACAGAAATATTTCTGACCTTCAGAACAAAAGCTGAGTGTGAAATCTCCTAACGCTCTGACAGCTGCTGTGTTAGGTGGGTCCACGTGACAAGTGAACACCGTGTGCAGTACGAGTGTGGTCAGCCTGACGTGTTAGTGCACAACAGCCTTCGTCTTCTAATACATGACAGCTAATGACTACGGGCCTTCAGATGTGCTGGACTGTGTCTTCCCTTTCAGTGCTTGAGTGTTAACGCGTCTTTATAGGGATTCTTAACACCTATTCCATAGACTCTCAAGGTCAGTGTGCTGGCATGAGGAGATGAAGTAAAGGGAAAAAAATGCTCTGAGAGCCTGAGCCCCTATTCATTCATCACATTTGCATGCATGTCTCTGTACTCCATCAGACAAAGACCATGTGAGCTTAGTCATCGCCCCCTACCAATTACAAATGAGTCCATTAAGCTGTCTGCAGTGGGTCCTGCCTCTTCATGGTAATGGCTCGTGAGATTTCCATCATAATCGCGCGGCTCTCGGTGCTGCCGTGAGCGTGGACGGAGAGGAGGAGATCGCGTGAAGATGCTCACCCCTCCTGATTCAGCCCACAAGTTTAGAGAAAAACACGACAGAGATGTCAGAGACGGATACTGCAGGAGATGTGTGTGGCCAAGAAGCCCTCGCTGAAGGAATCTGTCAATTACGGGTCCTTGTGTTTCTGTCTTCCGTGAGTGGTGCAGATTCACCCTGTAGCTAAACCCAAGCTCACTCTTCTCAAGATAGCAGCCGGGGCATCAATCAGCGTAATGGCTTCAACCACACATCCAGCAACTGTTGCTTGTCTGAGATCAAGCTGTGGTTAAATCCTGTGTGGTTGGCCCCTGCATCCCAACGCCGTTCACCCGGCCACACCACCTCCCACAGATCTTCAGCTCAGGGGGGGCGGATCACCGTCCCTGTCCCAGCGTGCCGGCTAAAGCGTTAGTGCTTGATCTCTCTATATCTCACAGCCCAGCACAGCCCCCCGACTAGCGGCCCTACATACTGGAAATGATGGCAGCGTTTCACCTTGAAGACACGGAGAGCAGCGCTAATGCGGCGCCCCGGCCCGCCGGCAGCAGGAAGAGGAATGACAGGAGCGAGGAGGTATTAATCACCAGGACAGTGAGAGCGTCAGCCTGCAGCCGCACGGGGATACGGAGGAGATGCTGAAATTGTGCCGCCCTCCACAGGGTCCTGACGTCTCGCCGCGTTACGGCTGCCGAGTCCCGCAGGGCGCCGTGACGACGCGCGAGCCTCCCGACCCTCGCCGTCACAGATGATCTACGAGCGTCATTAACAGAAAATATCACTCCGGTCGACCTGTGAGCTCGCTCCGCTAAGGGTCATATTATGTGCGAAGAACAAATTATGGTCCAAGTACATTCAAATAGCCCTTCAAAAAATAAAAAAGGGGGGAAGAAGAGGAAATGGTGATATGTCATCTGTGACAATGGCCTCTGGTGAGAAGCCGGGGCAAACGGGGGAACATGGTGAGGAGACGGGGGTGGTGAGGTTCTCGCGAGCCTTCTGTCACTTGGCAAAGAGAAGCTGAACAAACCTCCCACTCAAACCAGAACCGGTACGTTTAAACAGAGAGGAGTAATCAACACCTCTGAACATACATCTCAATAGGCTCGTCATACTAATGACTGTTTATCAAGCAGCCAAATTAGTAGGAGGGAGGACGAAATGTAATCAGTGTGTGCTGAAAGATTAGATCTTTTGGGGACAGAAATGTGTTTGTATGTATTTTGGGGTGGGTTATGGTTATTTATATGACAAATATGACCAGTGCTTCAGAACAATCTTACTAGCCCTCAGACATTTTACTGTAGCTCAGTTGATCAGTTGAATATGCAATTAACAATTCAAAGCTTTGGTTAATGCCTCTCCATCATGGATCCAGAGTGATCTATGACTACAAAAAACCTGCCCAAGAACGCCCTTCCATTGTCCTGAGCCATTCGCGGTCACACAAGGGTGATAATACCGCGCTTGAAACAACAAAACCTCTTTTCGTAAATTAGTTCTGCATTTTTGCCTGTGGATTTTGGGGCGAGGAATAAAAGAGCGTTTGCGAGTTCTCCCGCCCAATATCAATTTCAAGGTCCATTTGCCGCCTCCTCCCTGATCCCCGCCGCGGTGAACAGACGGCGGGGCTCTGACTGTGCACATATGGCACTGGGCCGGGAGTCCGCCGGAGCCGATAATGACGGCGGCGTGGTGGGCTGGCCCTCCGCCATGGCCAGCGCTGCCGTGCCGTAATTGACAGCCGCGAGCCCCCCCCAGCCCTCCCTGTGACGGTGCCCACGCTCGCGTCCGCCGCCCGCTCCCAGATTCGCACGCACCGCCTCGGCCTGTGGGCCCAGCAGGGGCAGGACATCCAATTTACAGCTCCGTCCAGTGGCGCCCCTGGGCGCCGTCTCAAGCCCAGACGGTCCAGGTCTAATGATGAGACCTTCCAGCAGCTCATACATTACTGGCACACACACACACACACACACACACACACAAAACTAATCTGAAAAATCGCTACAGACGCACATTTCGGTTCTCCACATTGGCTCTGGCTGTGGATGTAGAGAGAGGAGTTATATCTGCGCTACATGAACCTTCATCTCGTCCAGGATGAACGTGACGAGAGGCGGTTTGCTCGTCTGCAGCTCGCGGCCCGTGCGGCTCACGCCGCAATGGTAGAATAGAAAGAGACGACTCGCCTTGACAGCGTCCGCCTTCCCGGCCGGAGCCGAAACTCTCTGGGCCAAAACACTTCGCCAGCACACTGTGAGGAGAGAGGCTTGACGAGCAGGAATACATTAGAAATTCTGTCAATATGTGCGTTGGCTTAAGCCTTGATTGCTACCCGGGAGCTTCTCAACGAGGAGGGTCTCGCATGGTGGGACTCCAGCCTGCTCCTCTCCCGCGTGTGTGTGTGTGTGTGTGTGTGTGTGGGGGGGGGGGGGGGGGGTGGACGCCTCGGCCCACTGCTACGATCCTCTTGGCACGCTGTTGCGGCGAAACAAATTGTGTTCTGTGATAGCGCCGTGTGAGACTTGGCATCACCGACGTCCTCGGGATGTGCACCATCTGTCAGCTCCGCACGGATACATCGCATCAGAGGAAGGCACTCAGCAATGCACATCGCCGTGGAGGAGAGAGAAAAAACCCAAACCACCCCGGTACTGGTGGTACTGGTGGTACTGGTACTGGTGGTACTGGTGGTACTGGTACTGGTGGTACTGGTACTGGTGGTACTGGTGGTACTGGTACTGGTGGTACTGGTACTGGTACTGGTGGTACTGGTAACAGAGCATCTCGGAGTATTCTGCAGCTCACTGAAGAGTGTGAAGTGTGTGAAGACTGCCATATATTAAAATGTAGTGGAAATGTTGCTTTGTTAACGTTGTTGTGTGACAAATCCACAAATTCTCCTTGGTACATCATCTTACTAAAGTGAGGAAACGTTTGTGAGAAAGTTCCTGTTTAGGCAAGCATTAGTTCAGGAATAAAGAAAAATATACTTAACCTTTGGCATATCATAACAACACAAAATTAACCTCTTGCCCTGATCTATTACAATCAGTTCCTGATGGGAAGACAGATTATTGCATTCTGGGTAAGAGGAAAAGACATGACTGGGTCCTGTGTTCGTTCTCGGTGCCTCGGGGAGTGTTGACTGAGATCCAGCAGGGACTTACTTGAAGCCCCTTTGATGATTCCGCCTCTCAATAAGCAATTAACCCTGATCTCTCTCTGGGTGTCCCGCCGATGCTGGGTGTCCCGCTGAGGCCAGGACCAGCAGTGCTGAAGGGTCATCTGTCAGCTCGACGGCAGATGGCATGGGCCCGCCTCGACCCAGCGGAGTGAGCAGGAAGCTTTCAGAGACTGGCGATGTCCACTGGGCAAATGATGAGGTCAGCTAGCAGCACTGAGACCTGGATCAGAGACTGAAAAGAGGGGTCTACGCTCCTAAATAAAGACACTGTGATTCTATATTCTGCACACACACACACACACACACACACACACACACACAGTGTTGCACTACTGTGCTGGAGGTTTTATGTGGACCCAAGATAATTGATACTGTAGAAACATTAATCAGCTCACTCATAAACCTTAAAATAATCTTTAAGGCAAGATACATATAAGTATATACAGTTAGCACTGCAAGTAAACCTATACACGGACATCCCAAAAAAGCAACCCACACACCTACACCATCATTCTGGATGAACAGTCTATAACAAGCTATAAACTCCCCGATAAACGCACCAAGATGAAGTTTTGTAAATGGCTTGTGACAGGTGAGATTCGCTCGTGTCTTTACCCCACTGGATATGTCAGTCTTTAAACGCAGCCGCTTGGCGTCCCTGATTACAATGATATGTAGCATTGACAGCTTACTTGACATTTACACACTCAGATTCCCATCGGCTAATAGCTATTTCTCATCTCCCCAGGGTTCGACAACCGGGCCAGCCGATAACAAACCTGTCAGGGTGTCTTCAGCAGGATGAGAAATTAGGCACTCGATGGAGAAATATGGAGTCTGACACGAGCGACATGTAGCTGTGGGACAGGACGTGTTTCAACAGTGGGCACAAAATGGAAGCAGCTGATTGAGTCTTATCTGTGTTTGGAGCGAGCGCCTTTTAGAAATGTTCTTATCTCCAAGGAGCCAACACTAAGAGATCAGTGGGGTTGGGATGGTTGACATCTGAAGCTAAAGAAATGTGGTGGGAGGATACAGACGTGGCGTGGGGGAGAGAGAGACGGGGGGGGGGGGGGGGGGGGGGCATCTAGCCTACTAATAACACTCACGTTTAGCCAGGTTATAGAAAAGCAGTTATTCAATCGGTTTTCAGTACTTAATCTTTTTAGACTTGATTGTTCTTCTGTTCCCTACATAATCAATGTTGTTTGTAGCTGAAAATACACGGCTGCGAAGATTACTTTCAAAATCTAATTTTATGAATAACCCAACTCAAACTGTAATCTGAAGGACCGCACTAGTGTGCAGTATTCTGGTCCCAGAAACAAAAAACTCACTCAAATTAAAGTCCCTTAAAATGTGATACACTGATGCAGGAAACTAATAGTTTTACTCCTGCCAGACTGTCTCTCCTACTAACACATGCTTATGTCAGTGTTTACATGCTGTTTAATTCTATGTAAAGGAGAAGTGGATTATGGGTTTTATCCTCTGCTAAACATTCTGCAACACCCATCAGATGTATCAAATGCACCCATAATACTCTTTCAGTTATTTTCCAATTAAACAAACAATTCCACATGTATTCACTTTCCATTCAACCCTGTAATTATAGAATTAAGTAAATGTACGAGTGTCAATGTTTACAACATGCTGGCACTGGATTAAATACACAGAATCTATGAAATCACTTTGATTAACCCTACTGAGAATTTCCCTGATACCACAAAACATACAGGGTCCTTAAAAGCCCAGAACACTTGATTGTAAGGACCTTTAAACAGGCATGGACACGAGGACATGAGGACATATGGACATGAGGACACAGCATTTCTCTCGTGTCTCTATTTAGATCCTCATGCTGCTTGTGCCACCACGTCCTTTCATCGGCCGGGTGACCAAGTCAAAATCTAAAAAAGATGCACTTATGACCTCTATGAGGACAAATCAGTGATAATGGTGACCTCTATGAGGTCAAATCAGTGATAATGGTGACCTCTATGAGGACAAATCAGTGATAATGGTGACCTCTATGAGGACAAATCAGTGATAATGGTGACCTCTATGAGGACAAATCGGTGATAATGGTGACCTCTATGAGGTCAAATCGGTGATAATGGTGACCTCTATGAGGTCAAAATCAGTGATAATGGTGACCTATATGAGGTCAAATCAGTGATAATGGTGACCTATATGAGGTCAAATCAGTGATAATGGTGACCTATATGAGGTCAAATCAGTGATAATTGGTGACCTCTATGAGGTCAAATCAGTGATAATCAGAATTGCAGTCAAACTCCAATACCCACATTATGGACGAGCCAGGTACGTCACTACTCTTCCACACTTAAAGTAAAATCCCCAGTGCATTC